>NW_028176412.1:2500-22500 GCF_949987555.1 Borostomias antarcticus
GTGTGGGTGGTAGTGAGTGTGGGTGGTAGTGGGTGTGGGTGGGTGTGGGTGGTAGTGGGTGTGGGTGGTAGTGGGTGTGGGTGGTAGTGAGTGTGGGTGGTAGTGGGTGTGGGTGGTAGTGAGTGTGGGTGGTAGTGGGTGTGGGTGGTAGTGAGTGGTAGTGGGTGTGGGTGGTAGTGAGTGGTAGTGAGTGTGGGTGGTAGTGGGTGTGGGTGGTAGTGAGTGGTAGTGGGTGTGGGTGGTAGTGAGTGGTAGTGGGTGTGGGTGGTAGTGGGTGTGGGTGGTAGTGGGTGTGGGTGGTAGTGGGTGTGGGTGGTAGTGAGTGTGGGTGGTAGTGGGTGTGGGTGGTAGTGGGTGTGGGTGGTAGTGAGTGGTAGTGGGTGTGGGTGGTAGTGGATGTGGGTGGTAGTGAGTGGTAGTGGGTGTGGGTGGTAGTGGGTGTGGGTGGTAGTGAGTGTGGGTGGTAGTGGGTGTGGGTGGTAGTGGGTGTGGGTGGTAGTGAGTGTGGGTGGTAGTGAGTGTGGGTGATAGTGGGTGTGGGTGGTAGTGGGTGTGGGTGGTAGTGGGTGTGGGTGGTAGTGAGTGTGGGTGGTAGTGGGTGTGGGTGGTAGTGAGTGGTAGTGGGTGTGAGTGGTAGTGGGTGTGGGTGGTAGTGGGTGTGGGTGGTAGTGAGTGGTAGTGGGTGTGGGTGGTAGTGGGTGTGGGTGGTAGTGAGTGGTAGTGGGTGTGGGTGGTAGTGGGTGTGGGTGGTAGTGAGTGGTAGTGGGTGTGGGTTGTAGTGGGTGTGGGTGGTAGTGGGTGTGGGTGGTAGTGGGTGTGGGTGGTAGTGAGTGTGAGTGGTAGTGGGTGTGGGTGGTAGTGGGTGTGGGTGGTAGTGAGTGGTAGTGGGTGTGGGTGGTAGTGGGTGTGGGTGGTAGTGGGTGTGGGTGGTAGTGGGTGTGGGTGGTAGTGGGTGTGGGTGGAAGGTTGTGTGAGGATATCAGAAACAAGAGTGTGCGTGGGTGTACTCTCAAACACCCTAGAGAGCAAGCCTCTGTGTGTGTGTGTGTGTGTGTGTGTGTGTGTGTGTGTGTGTGTGTGTGTGTGTGTGTGTGTGTGTGTGTGTGTGTGTGTGTGTGTGTGTGTGTGTGTGTGTTAAAGAGCTTTGAACAGCTCTGTCATTCCTCAGCCTTCCTTCTACCCTCTTATTCACCAGCCCTTGAGACTGGGTTTAGTGCTCACGTGTGTGTGTGACTGAATGGTGTGAAAATTCAATCATTTTTACACGAGAAACAGAACTACTTTCCCTCCCCAGTGAACCTGTTATTAACAGATTGAGGGATTTCGTTATTTCTAGGCTGCAACAGTAACATCAAAGACCAAATGTTGCAGTTACCTCAAGCTAATTGCTAAAGCTGCTTACATACTGTAGTTAAGCCTTTTAAACGGCTGGATTTGGAGATGTGTCTCACAACAATTGCAGTAGCACGTGGAAGAGCTAGCTACAACATATGCTTCCTCTAATTCTGACCATCCCAGAATAGCACTGTAAGATAAAGCAATAGCAAGGGTAACAGACAAAGCTAACAGACTTAGGAGTGTGAGAAAATAATTGTGGGTTGGCATTGATTTCCCCTCACTTCTATGTAGCGATATCTTTTCCCTCAAAAATAATTGGCAAAAACTATATAAATAAATAAAGCAATATAGCAACAGCTCCATTTCGCTTGTTAATTAGTTAGGTTTGTCCACCTCACTGTACTGTACAGTATGCTCTTTCAGAAACACAGACTTGATAAGCAAAGGTTTCTAGACAGTGACATCACTGACGGGAGACGATGCATTTCTTCGTTTTATGCTCCTATCTGTACTGGAAAGGTTCAACTGCAGTTTTGTGAGAAAAACCGAAGGCAGGGAAGTAGAAAGCCGATGGCTAGCGCTGGTTCAGAGGAGGGGCGTAGTGAACGCCTCTCCCTCTGCTTAATCATTCATTTATCTGCGCGTCTTGTCCAGGAATTTACATCCAAACACCTTAAACCACACCTTAAACCCCCCAGTTTCAGTCTAATGTAAAACACCAACTCTCCCCCCTTTTGATATTGTAAACACTCTGCATAGCTCTGCCTCGCTCTTTTGTCCAAGTCAGAAAGGCCACCTTCCTGCCCTGACTCAGACCTTTGTCTCTATTCAAAGCGAGTTTCATCCCACATTCCTTCCTTTCACTGTGTGATATCCGTCCCCTCACGATGACGCATAGACAACTCAGCCAATGAAATCCTAGAAAGACTTACCTGTGTTCTGACTGAATATAAGCCAGGCCAGAAGTGACTGACTTCACTTCTCTGACAAACCACCTTTGTTTGCGTTGTTCAGGAAGTCCTTGCGCAAGTATTTGATTTCATTCAATAAACCAGACTCAACCTTTTGAACGTATCTTGGTAAATCTTTGGACTAGACAAGTCTAAAATACTATCACAGTTTTGGCGACGCGGATGATCTGGGAGGACTACCTGCGTGTTGCCGGGATTCCAGTGGATAGGACTGATCGACAGACGTGTCGGTCCATATGGGCTTGGAAAATCAATTTTCTCTCTTGCGCCAGAGCGCTAGCCGAGATTATTTCCTCAGTTCTGCCACTGGATTCCTGAGGCTCACAGGTACGTTTAAACGAACCCTCTTGTGGTTCTGAGTTGTATTTGCCTTGATTTGGTTCAGTTGTGTTGGTCTGGATTGGTTGAAAACAGGAAACCCCAGCGTGGGTATTAAGTAAGTAACTATCCAAGGAGATGTGAACAGCAATATACATATTTATATCGTATTGTCGTTTTGACTTCGTCCTTGTTTAGGCTACCGGGGGTTCTCTTCAGAAGAGGTGCAATTTTGGGTTTGGGACTCGCTCCCTTACAGTTGATGTAGACTACAGTTTAGATTGTTTGTCGGCTCGGCTGTAGTTAAGAAGTGAGAGTGCACTTCTAGGATAACGTTTTGGGTTGAAGTTCGCAGATAGTGCGATTTCCACAGGGTTGAAGTTCGCAGTGAGTGCGATTTCCACAGGGTTGAAGTTCGCAGTGAGTGCGATTTCCACAGGGTTGAAGTTCGCAGATAGTGCGATTTCCACAGGGTTGAAGTTCGCAGTGAGTGCGATTTCCAAATGGGTTGAAGTTCGCAGTGAGTGCGATTACCAGCTAATCTCCGGAGTGTCTGTTTTTTGTCCCCGAACGGGGTTGTGTTGTCTTTATGTTTGTCTAAGCGCTATTTTTCGCCGGCTCAGTGGGATTTTTGATTGCATGTTTGAGCCTCGGCTCTTGATTATTGTTTGTTATGCGCGCCATGGATCCAGGTAAAGTATTGTTTTGCACACTTTTTAGACTGTTAAAATTTCTGCTAGATTCCCAGTAGGCTAGCTAACTGGTTTCCTAGGAGACGCCGGAAAACAACTCCCGGTGATCCGCCTTGAGCCAGAGGGAGAACAAAGAGATTCCTGACTGAGTGAGTACTAAGCGAATTTAATGTCTTAATGTGTGTTCCTTTCGAAATTGTATTCTTTCCCACCGTGAGTTAACCATAAGGTTTCCTTTCATTGCTGTTTTGGGGTTTTAGGCTGCGTCGTGTTTTATTAGGGAGTTGTTTCTTTAAATTTCCCCGCGCACAACCAAAGACCACATCCGGGTCATACATGCAACATTTTGGGATCACCACTAGGTGTCCCTGTAACACTAGTTATTAAGATATGCTAGAGGATGTAAATATTCTACTGCAAACGTCTAGCCTGATGTGATTATTGCACTGAAGCATATTTCTGCGAGCGTTTGTGGGAGATTTCGTTATGTGCTAAAGCATTTTCGATTTCTTACATCCATATCTGACATTTAGTGTTAAATTTTTAGCTAAGATTCGGGCTCAGCTAGAGGTGGTTGAGATATCTAGGTTAAGGGAAAAGCCTGTTAATTCTGTAGACTGGTCTGTTTTTAAGATTTGGGAGAGAGTAGCACGAGAGCGGGTTTTTAGGTCAGGAAAGAAAGATAAGGAGATTCAGCAAACAGTCTCTCCGCCATTTCCCCAGCAGAATAACTCTGATTTAGAATTAGATTCCCCCCCCCCCTCGACTCGTTGCTCCGTGCTCACACCCAACCAGGCTGTTCTTTCCCCTTTTCATGCTCCCGCCATTAGCCACGCCCCTTCTCTCATTTCGCCCCTTTCTACGAGGTATAAGGAAGATTTGGCTAGAGCTATATCTGAGGCTAAGGTTAATTTGGAACAACTGCAAATGGCTAGAGATAGTCTGGAGGGACCGCAAATACACGCGCCTCTGATACGCTGCCCAAACCCTGTTCCTCGCCCTTCACAAATAAATTATGCAGCTGGTTATGCGGCCTGGACTCCAGAGATTACGGTTTATAGACCCTGGCGCTCTGATGAACTACGTGAAATAGCTAAAACCTTGCCCGATCCAACCAAAGACATTGACGAGTTTGAAAATCTTTTTAACAGTTTAGTTCGTATGTATGAGCCTCACGCAGAGGAAATCGCCATGATCATGAGACAGTGCCTTGGGCTAAAATGGGTGGATGTGAAACATCCGTTTGACATTGCATTGCCTTTTAATCATGCCGATTTTTCTGACCAAAACACTGCGCTGTTGAACAGAATCAAAACTCGATTCCCTAAAAAGATGGATTGGGACCGTATCACATATTGCAAACAAAATTCCGATCAACAGTTCGAGATATTTTGGGAACGACTAGAATCAGTTTTCGCAGCACACAGTGGCATGGACAAAGCGAACGCCGATTATAAAAAGATTTTGAAACAAAAATTGATGAATAACTCTCTCTCCTCTTTGTCCGACCAAGTTAGGTTGATGTGCCACACCTGGGAATCGACTTCTCTCGAAGAAGTTGTTAATCATTTCCGCTATGCGGAGCGTCTTCGTGATCACATTGAAGAGAGGGAGTTGAAAGAAATGAAGCTAGGTGCAGCCAGATTACAAGCTGCTCAGTTACAACAGCTGGACAATCAGACTGCTGGTGCGAGGTGGAACCAACAACGACCACAGTGGCGACAGAGAAACAATAGGAAGCGTTCTGGTAGGGTTAGGCGAGGAAAAAGGTATAATCGAAGTGAAGATAGAGATGATTCATGCTTCCATTGTGGTCAGTATGGCCACTGGATTGAACGGTGTCACAGTTACCGCAAGCTGAATGAAAAGGAAGAGCCTCCGATTTGGGGTCGAGCGCCACCTGCTGGACTTCCCTTGAACAACCCATAAGGGTGATTTTAAACTAGCCAAGATAGAGAGTTTTTAATTTTTAAGGGAAATAAACAGGATAAAATAGATGTAGAGCGAACTCAAAAGTCTGACAGGGTTGAATAGGTGTTTGATTCAGGAGTTTTGTTTCAATAGTCAATGAATGGCCATAAGCTGTTCGTTTTATGCATTTCTACTGTATGAATTTTTCATTCATATAATGATAATGTGTTTTTTGAGGAGCTGGCATTAGGCCTTCTCCTCTGCTATTGAACCCAGTCTGTGTTTTGAGTCTTAATTTTCAGGTGCTATGGACCCTGGGCGGCAGGTCTTTGAGGAGCCTGGATCATGGGATCATGCCTTCCTGGGGACATTGGAACCTGCTGTTGGTCTGTTTTAACTGTTGTTTGTTTTGTCTCTCTTTCTGATATGTAGCTTAAGACATAAGGGTTGTGCATAATAGTGGGGGGAATAGATAAGGGTTGCTAGTGTCTTAATCTGAATGCAGCATCTCATAACCCAATTATATTTTTTAAATGGTTATGTTAAATATCTCATGTTTATAGTTTGAGGCACATTCGTCGGGCCTGAGTGTTTTTTCTGAGTGGTTTTTTACAGACAACTGTCGTTCCGGGAGTGATGGGTGAATGCCGAACCAGGAGACGGGCACAGGACACCGGAGGTTACTGGCCTGTTTCCCTACAGATGGGCGATCTGGGGTTCGTGAGATGCAGACCAACGCCATGTCACCTACTCACTGTGAGCGACAGATAAGTATGAAACAGGAGCAGTGCCCAAATACTCTGTCCTCAAATGCAGAAGAGGGAGGTTTTAGATATACAAATTTTTAGCTATACAAATAAAGCTTTGATGGAGTATTTTGATTAGTTAATTGTAAATGAAGCCAGTTCATTTTAGTGTCATTTTCTTTGACCCATCTCTATTTTTATCCTGACTTCAGGGAATTTTTGCTTTCACCCTTAGGGGGTGTTGTTTTGTTGAGACGAGAATATAGCGTATTTTATTTTCATAAAATCGCAAGAGAACTGCTAGAGCCAAATCCAATTGCCTTGATCATGACTGGGGACTAAGCGTGTTGAAGTCATTCTAACACTGCCCCTGATGTCACTGTAGGCTACTGCAGACTGGCTCTAAATGACACTTAAACAGTCACCCTGTTTAAGTTTTCCTGACAGAATAACAAAATTTTTTCCCCAAAGCAGGAGCTTGCGCTTAACCATGTTTCTGAGTATCTCCTACAGACTGTTGAATAACCGTTCCTGACCAAAGAAGGGAACAGGGAGACCAGACCAGAGGACTCTCTTTTGCTCTGTTTTGTCTCTGTTTGTCTCTCTCATCTGTGGATCCACAGACGGAGCACTTCATCAGCCTGTGCTGGAGGCGGGAGCGCCGAGGTGAGCCCTCCAGCAGCACAACCCGGGCCGGCCCTACGTGGAGCAGTACAGGGATGGACCGGGTTCAGTTCAAGAGCCTACATTTCTGACCTACAAGCATCTGCTCCACCTGCGGAGAAAAAGAAATGAAGGACTAAGTGCACATTTCCACCACCAAACTAACCTGTATCTAGGGCCTAATGACAAACCTGTACTACCTCGTTCATGTTTTCATTATGCTTTCAAACTAGCCCACGGGCCAGATCATGTTTCAAAAACAGGGGTGGTGGAGGATGTTAACAGATGTCTCCAACAGAGTGAGGACCGCCATTTCCTGAGGCTAAGGAGGGGTTCCTGCATCACATCTCTCCTGGGGATTGGGTCCTGGTCCACGACCACAGACGAAGGAGCTGGAACTCGCCGAGGTGGCTCGGGCCGTACCAGTTTCTACTCATCACGCAGACAGCGATCTGAGAGGACTTCGTTGGACCCATGCAAGCCATTGCCGACGGGTCCAAGCAGCAGAGAACGGTCCACCAGGGGATCGCAAACACCAGGAGATCAGAATGCAGCTGAACCAGAGGGCTCAGAGGCCAAAACCATGGGCCATCACACTGTCCTCTCCTCTGACGAGGAATCGGAGGAAAAATGACCTTGCTGGTCACCTCCTCACAAGATGCACCACACGCGCACACACACCTGCACACACTAACATTGAACATAACTGATTTCAAACAACGCGACATTGAAGTTGCGAACTAGAAGAGAAGACGCCTTGCATTCCCCAATGACATTCTATTGCCCAAAAGAGAAGTGCCACCTAAATGACTGTTGGGATACACTGTGAACAAGAGTGACCTTGACAGTCACCGCCACACTCTCCTCTCCTCTGATGAGCAATCGGAGACTGACCTTGCCGGTCACCTCCTCACAAGAGTGAATGAACTTTGAAATAATCTGAAAAATATCATATTTGTTTACAAGAGTTGCAATGATTGAAACATGAGTTGATAAATAAGTTTGGGTTTTTCCTCTAAATTGACCAAGAGGTTTTTTGCCCCTCTTACACTGGTAACCATTTTATCTTTTTTTGCCTTGTTAAATCAAGTTTGTTTTTTGGTGAATGGTTGTCCACTCTTAGACTATAAATAGTATATAATCATGTCATCTTTTTTATCTTGTTTCCTGTCAAATTTCTGAAACAAGGGGTTTTGGTGTGTGATTTTGCACGTTGAGAGAAAATAATTTAAAAAAAAAAAGAAAAAAAAGAGATTTTTTTTTTTTTTTTTTTCTCCACCTAGTGGAGAGATTATTTCCTTTCCACATGTATAGCATAGCTGACTGTTTACACTGTGTTTGGATTTTATATTTTATTTTTGTGTGCCTGTTCAGGCACAAATGAGGGATTGTCCAGGAATTTACATCCAAACACCTTAAACCACACCTTAAACCCCCCAGTTTCAGTCTAATGTAAAACACCAACTCTCCCCCCTTTTGATATTGTAAACACTCTGCATAGCTCTGCCTCGCTCTTTTGTCCAAGTCAGAAAGGCCACCTTCCTGCCCTGACTCAGACCTTTGTCTCTATTCAAAGCGAGTTTCATCCCACATTCCTTCCTTTCACTGTGTGATATCCGTCCCCTCACGATGACGCATAGACAACTCAGCCAATGAAATCCTAGAAAGACTTACCTGTGTTCTGACTGAATATAAGCCAGGCCAGAAGTGACTGACTTCACTTCTCTGACAAACCACCTTTGTTTGCGTTGTTCAGGAAGTCCTTGCGCAAGTATTTGATTTCATTCAATAAACCAGACTCAACCTTTTGAACGTATCTTGGTAAATCTTTGGACTAGACAAGTCTAAAATACTATCACAGTCTCACAACAGGGCTATTTATAACGGGCTCAGTGAAACATCCCTGCGCATGTCTTCAAACAGCCAGAGAACAAGGACAAGATGTCTGCCGTGCGTCTGGTCCGTCTGCGTGTCAGAGAGGAGGGCTGGCGGAGGACAAAACAAGGCCCTGGCTTTCAAAGGCGCAGGGCAGAAGGGTGGAGACATGTCCAAACCCTCTTTGTCTGTCTGTCTGTCTGTCTCTCTCCCTCTCGTTTTTGTCCTCTAACCTCTGCTCTCTCTCTCTCTCTCTCTCTCTCTCTCTCTATCCTTTACTGTTTTCATCTCCTCTGTCTATTTTTCTCTCCCTCTCCTACCGTTCCTGCTCTCTCTCTAGCTCCATCTCTCTCTCCCTATCTCTTGCTCACTCGGCCTGTCAGGCTAATTGCTGTCAGTTGTTGAAAGAGAGACGGATCCCTTGGTTTTCGAGCCATAAATAGGTTGAGGGAGAGAGAGGCCAGGGGACAGAGAGAGGCCAGGGGACAGAGAGAGGCCAGGGGACAGAGAGAGGCCAGGGGACAGAGAGAGGCCATGGGGACAGAGAGAGGCCAGGGGGACAGAGAGAGGCCAGGGGACAGAGAGAGGCCAGGGGACAGAGAGAGGCCATGGGGACAGAGAGAGGCCATGGGGACAGAGAGAGGCCATGGGGACAGAGAGAGGCCATGGGGACAGAGAGAGGCCATGGGGACAGAGAGAGGCCATGGGGACAGAGAGAGGCCAGGGGACAGAGAGAGGCCATGGGGACAGAGAGGGGCCAGGGGACAGAGAGAGGCCAGGGGACAGAGAGAGGCCAGGGGACAGAGAGAGGCCAGGGGACAGAGAGAGGCCAGGGGACAGAGAGAGGCCATGGGGACAGCGCTCAGCGATCCCAGAGAGGCCTGCTTCTGTCCCCTTCATCTTTTGAGCCAGGAAAGTCACAGGAGCAAATTTGGGAAGCCTTCGTTTTCACACCTACGCCCTTGTGAATATACTACACCTAAACAGAAGTATATTTACACTCCCCACCACTCCCCTCACACACACACACACACACACACACACACCCCTGTCGGCTCTGATGTGATGGCGAAACACTGCAGTTATGATTCAAATGCTTCAGCTGATGCCTGATGCCAAGGTACGAGAGGTCTCATGGGAGGGGTCCGGCCGTCACCACGCCCTGTTGCTCACAGCTGGCATCTCCGCACTTCAGCCTCCCTCTGCATATTTATATGACAGCACTTTACCCCAAACCAGAGACGGGCGCCATTAAGTGGACATGGATGAATAATGCAGACCTACTGTTTTGTGATTAACCCTATTGAGTTCAACAGTACATCGACTTTAATACCGAGAGGCGTTTAAGTCTGGTGTTCTGGCAATTACTTTATAGAGACCGCTGAGTCGGCAGGTCTTTTACAGTACCTTTTTATTTAAAGGTAACTAAAGAAACTAGCTGCCACCCGCATCTTGGTAAGGACACAGATTTGAAACTCAGAAAATATATATGAATAAATATATCATCGGTTCACAAGGCAAGGCAAGGCAAGTTTATTTATATAGCACATTTCAGCCACAGGGCAATTCAAGGTGCTTTACATGAGACATTAAAAGCATTAAAACAAAAAGCAAGACATTATAGACATTTAAAACAAAAGGCAGGACAAATTAAAAGCATTAAGACAAAAAGCAAGTCATTATAGACATTTAAAACAAAAAGCAGGACAAATAGAATACAGGAATAAAAGTTACAGTGCAGTATACTGATAAACATAGCTCCTCTTAGAAAGCAGTGGCAAAAAGAAAAGTCTTCAGGCTTGTTTTACAGATGTTAAATATTCTCTTCAGGTTCACACTGCGAAAGTGTACATGGGTCAAATGTTCCACCGGTCAAACATCTGAATGGAGATCAGTGCTGTGAACTGGACTGGACATGGATAGATTACCAAGATAAAATAGGTTAAAAAAAAAAAGGACAATTGTGTGGAAAAGGAACATCAAATGGTCAATTTGAACGGACCACCGGTCAACCTGAAAAAAGCCCATTAAAAAGTGCATGGCTACAGCTCGCAGGAGAGCAGGGAGGCACACGGGCGAGCGAGGCGAGGCGCGGCGCCGTAGTGGGTCAACACAGAGCTGCTCATCACTCAAGCTAATTGGCACCAGCGAATCCATGGCTTTAGGGAGGAAGAGAGGAACCTACTCAACAATATTGATGATCGTTTCTCAGAGGAGGCACAAACCCGGCTCTAGTGAACTCTCCCAGGTGCAGGGAAAAGATGCAGATGCTACAAAGACACGTACAGGCCGGTACACACGCACGCACACACACACACACACACACACACACACACACACACGCACACACACGCACACACGCAGCGTTGGACAATCCGAGACAAATGAAGACATAGATATACAGCCACAAAGCGATGCCACGGGAGGCGGCACTGATAAAACGCCTCATAACAGACACACGCAGGCTACGGCACCGTACATCAGACAGAACCAAATGCAGAGAGACACAATTTGGCTCCAATTCAGACAAAAACAATCCATTCCCCGGGCCGTTCTATTGATGACATCACTATGCTCATTATTAGCATAGTCTGCTGTATATTGGAGCCCAACTCCCCACAATATTCCCATCATTCGCGGGGTCCTGCCAAGCCATTCGCGGGAGCCAAGAGGCGTCGCTGGTGAAGCCCGCTTGAAAACGGGGGCAGGCGCAGCAAAAAACGAACACAGGCTTAATTGTGAATGCATCAAGAGCAGAGGAGCACGCCGCTCAATAAAACTAATCAAATGTGAATTTTAAGGGGGTATTGAGTTGCTTGGATCGGCTGGGGACGGCACATTTCTGATCCCAACAGGAAGGGGAAACGGCTGAAGATTAAAGAGAGGAAGCTAAGCTTGGCAGCCTGGCCGGACAAGGGCAGTCAGAGGGTACGGAGGGGGGGTGTTGTCCTACGGAGGGGGTGTGTGTTGTCTCTATCTAACGGCTGGATGCACTTAACACCTGACACCGTTCTCCTGACTTACTGTAGGCTATATTGAATTGGGCTCCCTCTCCGTTGCCGAGATGATCAATTCATCCATTCATCAATTCATTATCCCCTATTTTAACTCTGGAACTTCGGTTCATTCTCGGCTTGAGATGATGACAGAGACCTTTATTGTATAAGTGTTCTAGTCCCTCAGACGCTTGCTTTGGTGCTAGTCTATGGAACCCAGCATGGCTACATGCTTGATGGCTGGGGTCCGAGCACGGGCCAGCATTTCTCCAGTGCACCTGGCTGGAGCATAAAGGTGAAGTGCCTTGCTCAAAGGCACAATGGCGGTACCGGAATGAGAACTCCACGATGAATCGCATGGCAGCTTACTTTGCTTCAAACATTTTCCTGACCCTAGGGCCTTGCTGTTGCTGATAACGTATGACTATTATACAGAATGTGTCCCTCCTCATAACCATGTTACCATGTTATATCATATTCTAGATTTTCAGTTCTGGTATCAAACTCGTCCTCTTCGTCGTCCACAGCTGCAGCGGCTCAAGCGTTCCCTCTCCTTCAAGTCCGTGATGCGCAGCAAAAGTATGGACAACTTCTTCCAGCGCGGCGAAGCCCGCCTCCCGTCGTCCCTCATCACAGCGCCCTCGCCGCCGCCGGCCTTCCAGGAGGCGCCGTTGACCGCCGAGTGCTCGCCGTCCATCTCGCCATCGCTCAGCCCCAACCCTTCGCTGTGGTCGCGCTCTCCCTCCCTCAGCCCCTCGCTCTCCGTGTCCTCCAGGGCCCGGTACCAGGCCCAGCTCCAGGCCCAGCTCCAGGCCCAGCTCCGGGCCCAGCCTCTGCCCATCAAGACACACTTCTTTCAGGAGCACATCTTCCGTCGACCCACCTGCTGTCAGCGATGCAAACACATGATTCAGGGTAGGTTACCAGAACACTGACCGGGTACCATGCCCTGACCTTTCAACCCTGACCGGGTACCATGCCCTAACCTTTCAACACTGACCGTACCATGCCCTAACCTTTCAACCCTGACCGGGTACCATGCCCTGACCTTTCAACCCTGACCGGGTACCATGCCCTAACCTTTCAACCCTGACCGGGTACCATGCCCTAACCTTTTAACCCTGACCGGGTACCATGCCCTAACCTTTCAACCCTGACCGGGTACCATGCCCTGACCTTTCAACCCTGACCGGGTACCATGCCCTAACCTTTCAAGCTGTCTCAGAATCAAAGTTGTTCGGTTACACTTTACAATAAGGGTACATTAATAAGCGTTAGTTAATGCATTATTAAGCATTAAGTAACAGTTAACTAATGTCTCTATTAACCATTTACTAATGGTATTTATGTTAACTAAGGTTAACTAACCTAACCCTAACCTTAACTAAGGCATTAATTAACAATTGTAACCTCACCTAACCCTAAATAAGCATTAGTTAACAGTTAACTAATGTTTTCTGTGACCCTTATTGTAAAGTGTGACCAGTTGTTCCATTGTAATGACATGCAGCGTGAACACTGAACCGTACTGAGTGATCCATGATCTGATGACACACTTCAGTACAAACCAAGGTTATAATAGTTTTGCTTTTTTCATTAGTTTTTATTTTTGTATCGTTTTAACTTTTTGTTTTCAATTTCAGTTTAGTTTTGATTATTTTTCAAGCAGGTTTGCTAGTTTAGTTTTTATTTTTGGAAAATGCTTAGTTTTAGTTTAGTTTTTATTAGTTTCAGTATTAGTTTTAGTTTTTTTTTTCTTCTGCGCTAGCCTTGTGAGACCATCCTGATCTTGTGAGCTCACATTATTTCACTCTGTGTGAAACAAACCATCTGGACCACGTCAGGTTACTCCTGCGCAGGGACACAGCTAAAGAAAAATGGAGGATAGATTTCATATCCACCCAAAATACTAGGCTTATGTATGAAATGAAAAAGACTAAAACTAAGGACATTTTCTCAATAATTTTAGTTTATTTTAGTTAGTTTTGTAAACACACAATACAGTTTTAGTTAGTTATCGTTTTTTTGTAAAGCCTAGTTTTTATTTTTATTTCAGTTTACTATAATGTTTTTTAGTTAGTTTTCGTTAACTATAATAACCTTGGTACAAACCCACACATCGCTCATGCAAAGCCAGCTCTGATGGTGGAGCGTATTGAGCTGGTTTTAAAGATGTCTGGGTTAGGTAGGCTGGGCTGGGATGTGGGCACCCAAGAGAAGCACCTCCATTAATGCGAGCACATGCAATGCAATCAGACATACTGTACATACTGTAGCTGTTCGTCAATGCACAGTTACAGTGCCAGATTTGATATAATACATTTTCCCCAGCAAATGAACCTGAAAACGTTTTCTGGTTGGTCTTGTATGACATACGTACCACTATGCAATATCGGACCAACAGTGAGGCGTCTGTACGTTAGTTTGGTTGATTGTTGTGAGCGTTGGTAACCTGGGTGATTGTTGTGGCCGTTGGTAACCTGGGTGATTGTTGTGGGCGTTGGTAACCTGGTTGATTGTTGTTGCCGTTGGTAACCTGGTTGATTGTTGTGGGCGTTGGTAACCTGGTTGATTGTTGTGGGCGTTGGTAACCTGGTTGATTGTTGTGGGCGTTGGTAACCTGGTTGATTGTTGTGGGCGTTGGTAACCTGGTTGATTGTTGTGGGCGTTGGTAACCTGGCGTTGGTAACCTGGTTGATTGTTGTGGGCGTTGGTAACCTGGCGTTGGTAACCTGGTTGATTGTTGTGGGCCTGTTGTTATACATGTTATATAGCCTGGTTGTTGGTAACCTGGTTCTCAATCTGTTCAGGGAACTCCAAACAGGGGCTGCGCTGCAAAGCCTGCAAGCTGGGCGCCCACCTGTGGTGCTCCTCTGAGCTCTCCCAGCAGCCCTGCAACGGAAAGGTAAGACACTGACCCAGGACCAGCTCTCCCTAACACAGTCACTGCTCTTCACCAACGACACTGACCCAGGACCAGCTCTCCCTAGCACAGTCACTGCTCTTGACCAACGACACTGACTCAGGACCAGCTCTCCCTAACACAGTCACCGCTCTTGACCAACGACACTGACCCAGGACCAGCTCTCCCTAGCACAGTCACTGCTCTTGACCAACGACACTGACCCAGGACCAGCTCTCCCTAACACACTCACTGCTCTTGACCAATAGCCTACAGCAGCTGCAGGAGGTCAAACCACTCAAATTTTACAAATACACATTTGGTTTCCAAACATTGAACATGGTCTAGAGACATGGTTGTCTATATTCGGCCAGTGCAAACACATCGTTTTGCGTACAGGTGTACGGCGCAGTGCACAAAAGAGTGTAACACCATCACCGAGACCAGTGACAGACACTTTGATGCTATTGAATGTTACTGTACATTTTTGTGTCTGAGCTGGCGAAACCCGAGTCCTCCAGAGGGCGGTTGATTATGAGGCAGGCAGGCTGTTCTTTCAGGGAGGAGGGAGGCAGCTGGTCTCTCTAATTGTCTCTCGGGTGACAGGAGGTGGAGGCGGAGAGTCCGATAGCGTATTTGGTCTCGCTCTCACAACGCCAGCAGAGTGCATAAGAGGATGAGACCTTTCCGGAGCGTTGGAGGAGATATTTACAGAAAGACATAGGAGTTATAAATAGAAAGTGCATTGACGGCGGCTTTGAGAAACAGACAGAGCAAAAGGGCAGGAGAGAGAGAGAGAGAGAGAGAGAGAGAGAGAGACGGACAGAAAGAGTGGAAGTGCAAAAGCAACGTGATAAAATGATCTGCAATGACTCGGAATTGCGCTGATGTGAGGAACAAGAGCCAAGAGAGAGGAGAGCGAGAACGTTATCTACCCAGAATCCTCTCCTTCCCTCCTCCATCCCAGATCCAGAGCCCTTCCCTCCCTTTCCTCTCACGTCTCGTTGGAAAATCAATATCTTCCCTCACCAGCCGACGTGGCTGATTCAGCGTGAGATTCAGTGTGTTTGAGGAGCATGTGTGTCCCGGTGGTCACGGCATGGCGCGCCCGAGCCAAGCCCCATGTGTCCACACTGCGTAGAAATCAAACCAGCGGATTAGGCGTAGTGGAGAACAGGAAGGGAGATGTCCAGTACATGCTAGCAGCCACTGTAGCTCATACACATTAAGCCCTACAGTAGGTTGTTTTTTTCTTTGGATTTAAGAGTGTAATGATTTTTTTTTTTCATTTCATACGCATATGCTAAAGTGGCCAGTGTGTGGTCTTTCATTTCGATTGATTGTAATTATTTAGCTTTTTTTGGACAATGTTTAACAAGACAGAACAAGTGTTGGATATTGAATGTAGAAGAACGGTTAGGTTTTAGTTGTGGTGGAAGGTAGGACCCAAATGCAGGACGGCAGGCAGGAGAGCAGGGTGGGAGGGTGACAGGGAGAGCAGGGTGGGAGGGTGACAGAGAGAGCAGGGTGGGGGAGTGGGGTGATAGGGAGAGCAGGGTGGGAGGGTGACAGGGAGAGCAGGGTGAGAGGGTGACAGGGAGAGCAGGGTGGGGGTGACAGGGAGAGCAGGGTGGGAGGGTGGGGGTGACAGGGAGAGCAGGGTGGGAGGGTGGGGGTGACAGGGAGAGCAGGGTGGGAGGGTGACAGGGAGAGCAGGGTGACAGGGAGAGCAGGATGGGGGTGACAGGGAGAGCAGGGTGACAGGGTGACAGGGAGAGCAGGGTGGGAGGGTGACAGGGAGAGCAGGATGGGGGTGACAGGGAGAGCAGGGTGACAGGGTGACAGGGAGAGCAGGGTGGGGGTGACAGGGAGAGCAGGGTGACAGGGAGAGCAGGGTGGGGGTGACAGGGAGAGCAGGGTGGGGGTGACAGGGAGAGCAGGGTGGGAGGGTGACAGGGAGAGCAGGGTGGGAGGGTGACAGGGAGAGCAGGGTGGGAGGGTGACAGGGAGAGCAGGGTGGGAGGGTGACAGGGAGAGCAGGGTGGGAGGGTGACAGGGAGAGCAGGGTGGGAGGGTGACAGGGAGAGCAGGGTGGGGGTGACAGGGAGAGCAGGGTGGGGGTGACAGGGAGAGCAGGGTGGGAGGGTGACAGGGAGAGCAGGGTGGCAGGGTGACAGGGAGAGCAGGGTGGGGGAGTGGGGGTGACAGGGAGAGCAGGGTGGCAGGGTGACAGGGAGAGCAGGGTGGGAGGGTGACAGGGAGAGCAGGGTGGGAGGGTAACAGGGAGAGCAGGGTGGGAGGGTGCGGGGGTCCCGGGCTGGAGCAGGGGGCCGAGCAAGGCAGAAACGGCCAGAGGACCATAACAGGAACAGAGAGTCTTTTCGGGTTCTGAGAGCAGATCGAAACCAGTAGGAAACTCAAACAAGCTCTCAGTTGTTCTATGCAGACTCATCAACTTCAAAACAGAACAAGAGCTCCCAGGTCCACACAAACCTTCCATTACTACATTTGAAATACCCTGCGTCCAGAATGTCTTCCTATCCCTTCCTCCCTTTCTTCCGCTGGCGGGGTGCGTTCGAATTTCATGTCGAATGACGAACACCGGAACATTGATGTTCCTGAGTCGTTGCAGCTAGTCAGCGATTGGAGGAAATGTGAGTGTTTAAGAGATATGAGTGCAGGAGAGATATGAGTGCCGGAGAGATATGAGTGCAGGAGAGACGAGAATTTCTTTCCACCTGCTCCCTTCCTGTTTGTCATCTGAGATCCTCAACTCACAGTGCCGGGGACTGTCACACACACACACACACACACACACACACACACACACACACACACACACACACACACACACACACACACAGATACAATAAGCATGTATAGAGACGATATAGAAACATACAAACAAAAGACTCTCTACCCCCCAAACATATCCAGTCTAAACACGGTGTAATTACACACACTGTGTCATGTGATTCCACTTCCTGTAAGAAGTGCAAACTCAGCATCCACGCCTCCGCTCCCCCCAGTCCCCCTCTAGGAACCACAAGACGATCCATTTACAGCCAAGAAACACCTGACCTTTGCATTTCCCAGGTTTCATCTACTCAAATAACAATGGGACAAACAATCTATTCATATCTCTGCGGTCTCTCCCTCATCCTCTTTTCTTCTCTCTCTATCCCTCCTCATTGATCCCTCTCTCTCTTCTCTCCCTGGGCAGACGGGAGCTTTCAAGCGAAACTTCAGCTCTCCTCTTCTGACCAACGACGTGTTGGGAGTGGTCAAGGAGGCTCCGACGTCACAAGGTGAGTGTGTGCAGTAAACACAGCGCTATTAGAAATACACTGGCCCAATGGTGTCATCATGTGGCACAATGGAACCGTAAAAAGGACGCTTTCGTCCAGATCAGTGACCCCGCCACTGTCCAGGATACTGGGGTGCAGGTATGGAGACAGAGAGGCTTTGACTAGGACCGCCCAAAAGATCCTGCTGTGAACAAGCACACTATCCTACTCCCCTTCCACCTTCGTCTCTTCTCTCTTTATCTCTCTCTCATTCTCTCTCTCTCTCTCTCTCTCTCTCACACACACACATTACATTTTACATTCATTAAATTACCATCATTTAGACACTTTTATCCAAAGCAACTTAGAATAATTTAATTTATCGTAGGAAAAGCCAGTGTATTACTACTTGCCAGAACTCACAAGTGCATCTCTTTTCTAAAACAAGTGACTAAGAGCATAATCTAGTGCTGAAGGCAAAGTGCAAGAACAGCAATTTAAAAACACAATAGGTGCTTAAGAGGGAGGATCGTGGTCGTAGTCGTACCTCTTGAAAGGTGAGTTTTGAGCCGGCGGTGAGAGATGAGCAGTGACTCTGGTGTCCTGCCGTCAGTGGGCAGTTCGTTCCACCACCGTGGGGCCAGGGCTGAGAAGAGCAGTGACCGTGGGGCCAGGGCTGAGAAGAGCAGTGACCGTGGGGCCAGGACAGAGAAGAGCAGTGACCGTGGGGCCAGGACAGAGAAGAGCAGTGACCGCGGGGCCAGGGCTGAGAAGAGCAGTGACCGTGGGGCCAGGGCTGAGAAGAACAGTGACCGTGTCGATCGAGCGCTGGGGCCTCGGGAGTGACGGGCCAGTCACCCCAAGGTAGCAGAGCGTAGTGGTCTGGGACACACACACACACTACTATCTCTCTCCCTCGCTTTGCACACCCCTCTCTCTCTCCCTCTCTCTCTCTCTCTCTCTCTCCCTCTCTCTCTCGCTCTCTCTCTCTCTCTCTCTCTCTCTCTCTTCCCTCCAGCTCTGCGTCTCGTCATCCTACTCTGCCTCTCCGCCTCTTCCTTCCTCCCTCTCCTCTTCCTCCCTCTCCTCTTCCTCCCCCACCACCATCACAGCCCTGGAGAGGAACTCACTCTAAGCTCTGCTCCTTAAAAACCTCCCCGCGCCTCTCTTACATTTTAGATTAAGTGTCAGTATAGCTAGAGTGCAGTGTGTGTGGTACTGTATGTGTGTGTGGGTGTGTGTGTGTGTGTGTGTCTGCGCGCGCGTGTGCCTAAATCATCGCCTCGCCTCTCTCCGTCTTACCAGTCACTCTCTAGCGAATAGTGCACCCCACACACACACACACACACACACACACACACACACACACACACACACACACACACACATATAGTGCAACCAGATTACCTACCGGAGTACTTTCCTCAGCATAAACATTGAGCTCCTCCTTCTTTGTGTTTTTTAGTCATGAGGTTGAGTTTTTTAGCCATGAGGCTGAGTTTTTTAGTCATGAGGTTGAGTTTTTTAGTCATGAGGCTGAGTTTTTTAGTCATGAGGTAGAGTTTTTTAATCATGAGTTTGAGTTCTTTAGCCATGAGGTTGAGTTTTTTAGTCATGAGGTTGAGGTTTTTAGTCATGAGGTTGAGTTTTTTAGTCATGTGGTTGAGTTTTTTAGTCATGAGTTTGAGGTTTTTAGTCATGAGGTTGAGTTTTTTAGTCATGAGGTTGAGTTTTTTAGTCATGAGGTTGAGTTTTCTAGTCATGAGTTTGAGGTTTTTAGTCATGAGGTTGAGTTTTTTAGTCATGAGGTTGAGTTTTTTAGTCATGAGGTTGAGTTTTTTAGTCATGAGGCTGAGTTTTTTAGTCATGAGGTTGAGTTTTTTAGTCATGAGGTTGAGTTTTTTAGTCATGAGGTTGAGTTTTTTAGTCATGAGGTTGAGTTTTTTAGTCATGAGGTTGCATTTCCTTACTTTGAAGGACCTCACCTCTACCTGTGTCCAGTGGGAGTAGCACCTATAGATGTTTTAGGACACATAAGGCCTTTTCACACAGTAGGTGGATACCAAGGTCTTCAGTCTCACACCTGACCTCGGCTTTGGCCTTAAAGCCCTAGAGACTATGACTCGTTGTTTTGACTGACTGTTATATAATAATATAATATTTGCTGATTTTCTGAGTGTTTTTGTGCGCGACTATATTTCCAAATGGGTATATATGTGTGTGTATGTCGGAAAACATATATGGGCATGTGTGTGTGTGTGTGTGTCTGTGTCTGTCTGTCTGTCTGTCTGTCTGTCTGTC
>NW_028176411.1:5000-10000 GCF_949987555.1 Borostomias antarcticus
TGTTACATTACTGACAGCCAGCATCGTAAGTGCTAAGTAGATAGCTGACTTATTGAGTGCTTAACTGAATCAAACCTTCCGTGTTTAATACCTGTGCAAGTTGACAGCCCTACTAGTGCTAGCTTGCTAGTTAACTAGCTAGCATAGCTAGATGGAATCCGATTACACTGGCTACTGATAGCTAGATAGCTACCCTAGTACGTTGCACTATATTGCCTTTCCAGAATAATGCCGTGACTAAAGAGACTACATCAACTGAAACGGATTGTGCTGCTAAGTGCATGGATGACTGTCAGGCGGTTGCTTGGCTATACTATCGTGCTACATAGCATTTCCAGTGAGGGGGCATAATGCTGGCTCGGCTCCATATGATTCAACCAAGATTGCATGACTTATGACAACATTATGGAGGCATCATTTGATACAAGTGAATAAAGTAGGCTATTTCTGTTTTTCATGTCATTCATGTTTTTTATTTATTGGGAACAGAGAACAGTTGGTTTCTTTTTTGGGTGGTAAAAATTCAGTAGACCATTCAGTTAAAGGGATCACTGAATTACTACTTTAAAGTAATTTATTCGTAGGCTTCAAATCCTCTTATTTCACTCAATGGCCTTTGTGCCTTGGCATGAGGCTAGGGGTGAACGATATATCGGCAATCATTTCGGTATCGGCCGATGTTAGTTCTTTTTTTATATATCAGTATCGGTCCGATGTGCAAAACGAGGCCGATGTGAACAACCGATAATTATTTCTGTCTAGCTGCTGTTGCGTGTTGTTTTTGAGAGAAAACAATGCAGTACTGTAAATCTATATTTTAACAGCTTTTCCAAATGTTTTAGAAATGGAGACAGTGTTCAGCGTATATATAACATTTGATTATCATAGAAACTTGTTTTTATACAGATCACATCGACATCGGTAAATATCGGTTATCGGCCATGACAGCAATGTTAATATCTGTTATCGGTATCGGCCAAAATGTTCATATCAGTGCATCCCTACATGTGGCCTTTGTGCCCTAAAAATTGAGTGACACCGAAGGCCAAATGGTCTTGCCCCTAAAATGATGAAATTCCTCCCCTGGTTCCGAGTCTGTACATTTCCGCTGTGCGCGTTTAAACAGTGGAAAGGAAGCTACCATGTTGAGGAAAGGAAGCTACCATGTTGAGGAAAGGAAGCTACCATGTTGAGTTAGCTAGCGAAACAAGCTAATGCTAAAAAACAAACTAACTTGTTTCAGTTTCTCAAATGAGTTTGTACCGAAGATTCTAAACCATCCATCCAGAAACAGAGGTTTGTTCAAAATTATTCTGATGTAGGAGGACCCTCAGACCGCCCACTTACTGTACAGTGGGGCCCCCTGGGTGTGGGGCCCAGATACAGTGTGGCCCCCTGGGTGTGTGGCCCAGATACAGTGTGGCCCCCTGGGTGTGTGGCCCAGCTACAGTGTGGCCCCCTGGGTGTGTGGCCCAGCTACAGTGTGGCCCCCCTGGGTGTGGGGCCCAGCTACAGTGTTACCCCCTGGGTGTGTGGCCCAGCTACAGTGTTACCCCCTGGGTGTGTGGCCCAGCTACAGTGGGGCCCCCTGGGTGTGTGGCCCAGATACAGTGGGGCCCCCTGGGTGTGTGGCCCAGATACATTTCTCCAGGCCCATCCACATAAGAAATCCTGGCAACGCCTCTGTTGTGTTACAGGAAGTAGAAGACCCTTGTTGTTTGCTGAATCACAGTGAAGTCTCGCTCCCAGAGAGAGACCTGTCATTAGACCGCTGGATGATGCTGAATGACTCGCCCTACTGACAACAGGTAAACGCCCCCCCGCCCCTCTCTACCCCTCTCTCTCTCCCTCTCTCTCTCTCCCTCTCTCTACCCCTCTCTCTCCCTCTCTCTCTCCCTCTCTCTCTCTCCATCTCTACCACACTTGCAGCAGCTGCTTCATGAGCACACACATTAACCTGAGCATCTCCACACCGACGTTCACATGCGGCACAGGGAGCGACGCCATCCTCACAGGCTGCATGTCATTTCTCCTCTCTCTCTCTCTCTCTCTCTCTCTCCCCCCTCCCTCCCCTCCTCCCTCCGTAGAGTGATTAAGGGAGTGCAGCCCGTTAGCAAGCCGAGGAAGGAGGGATGGGAGGAGAGACGGAACAGAGAGAGAGAGAGAAAGCAAGAGACATAAATAATAAATCAGAATCCCCAGCGTCCAGCAAAAGAGAGGAGATATCCCTCCTTTATCTCTGTCTTTCTATAAATATCCTTCTCTTTCCGTGTGGTTGGACACCAACTTCAGACAGACAGACAGACAGGGAGGGATGGAGACGTAGGGAAGGAATGCCAGGGTGTACAAATCAGCATGTCCAGGCTGGCAGGCAAGCAGTCCTCCAACCCCATACTCTCTCTCTCTCTCTCTCTCTCTCTCTCTCTCTCTCTCTCTCTCTATCTCTCTCTCTCTCTATATCTCTCTCTCTATCTCTCTCTCTCTCTCTCTCTCTCTCTCTCTCTCTCTCTCTCTTCAACTCAAATCAATTCAAATTCAATAAGCTTTATTGGCAGGAAGTACTCAGTACGTAAATATTGCCAAAGCACATAACTAATTAAACTACAACAACAACAAGAAAGCAGAGATGATAACAACACTGCAATCATACAAATATATACAGTATCTTCTCTTTATCTCACTGTCTATCTGTCTCTCTCTCAATCCCTCTCTCTCTCTCCCTCTCTCTCTGCCCCCAGCCAGATGGTTGGAGGGAGAGGAGGCGGGGGGGGGGGGGGGGGGGGGGGGGGGGGGGGGTCCCCGTGGCAACATGAAGGAGGGATGTAGAAAAGGGGAGGGATGGAGGGATGGAGGGATGAGGCAGAGGTCTAGTTACATAGACCAGGCTGGTCTCGACCCATAGGGAGCGTCTCGATCCAGAACACTGCTCTGGCACCATGGAGACTACCGGCCTCTCACACACACACACACACACACACACACACACACACACACGCACTCACACACACACACACACACACACACACACACACACGCACACACACACACATGCACACACACACACACACATAAAACCTGTCAGGAGGGAGTGCATGTCAGAATATTTCTGGTTGTAGGAAACAGCTTGTCCTCTTCACCGCTGTGATGTCCTCCCGACAGAGACCAGACACCCCTCCACTCCTCCCTCCCTCCCTCCATCTTTAACTCTTACCCCTTATCACCCTCTACCCTCTCATCCCATCCTCCTCCTTTCCCACTCATCCCTCTCTTCTCTCTCTCTCTCACCCTATCTCTCTCTCTCAGGGACTGTGTGTGATCTGCACTCTAGTGTGTGTGTGTGTGTGTGTGTGTGTGTGTGTGTGTGTGTGTGTGTGTGTGTGTGTGTGTTGCCTACTGTAGATAGTAGCTGTTGTGTGTTTGCTGAGCGCTAGCCCAGAGCAAAATAAGCCTTCAAACTGAAGAGTTTCCTGTCTGATATGAAAACAGACAGATGATGTCCACTGGTCGATATGACTGAATGTGAGTTATTGAGCGTGGCGCGCCCGTACGCACGCACGCATTAGCATTAGGCGGCGGCCAGTGTTATTCTAATTTGGTTGAACGTTTCCAAGTGCTGTTTCTGTTCTCCGCATGGTGCCTGGTCTCTCCGCAGCTTTCCGTCTTCAAACGCCACGCTGACCTCATTTCCCCGCCCCCCTGCGGCGTGGACCCACTGCAGATGGCCGGGCGGGCGGAGGGGGGGGGGGGGGGGGGGGGTCCAGCATCCCACTCACAACAAACATCTTTGTTTCATTCATTCCCTCTGGAGGGGGTCTCGAAGGCCAGGTAGGGTATGGAGCGAGAGAGAGAGAGAGTGTGTGTGTGTGTGTGTGTGTGTGTGTGTGTGTGTGTGTGTGTGTGTGTGTGTGTGTGCAGCTTCTCCTACGCCCATTCAGAATTTTTTTTTATTTTGCAACAGCAGAGGGAGAGAGAGAGAGAAGAGAGAGAGGGAGAGAGAGAGAGGAGAGAGAGAGAGAGGGAGAGAGAGAAGGAGAGAGAAGCAATGAGTCCTTAGCACTGCTCTTTGCATGTATTTAACAGTCGTCAGTGAGATGTATTCTCCTCTCCTCCTCTCCAACTGTCTGCTATTCACTCACGCACACACACACATATACACACACACATGCACAGACACACACACACACACATACAAAAGCACATGCATTCAAAAACACACATTGCACAAGCGAATATGAGGTGTGAAAAGTGTAATGTAGGTTGCTTGTTCAAAGCTTACTTACAATATGTATGTGTGTATGTTTGTATGTATGTGGGTATGTATACATACATACATACATACATACATACATACATACATACATACATACATACATACATACATACATACATACATACATACATACATACATACATACATACGGTAGTTCGGTTGTGCATAAAGCGAACCTGTTGGGGGTCACGTGACCGAATGAGTGCTTGTGCCTTCACCTCAGTTATGTGTATGTATGGATGTGTGTGTGTATGGATGTGTGTATGTATGGATGTGTGTATGGATGTGTGTATGTATGTATGTGTGTATGTATGGATGTGTGTATGTATGGATGTGTGTATGTATGGATGTGTGTGTGTATGGATGTGTGTATGTATGGATGTGTGTAAGGATGGATGTGTGTATGTATGGATGTGTGTGTGTATGGATGTGTGTATGGATGGATGTGTGTATGTATGGATGTCACGTGATGAATGACTTGCTCCGGTTATTTTTGGTAGAATGAAGATGACGGTGGTAATATAATCCATGTTGAAATATAGCACTAAAAATATGAATATTGGTGTGTTTAGGTAATGGAGGCTGGTGCTGAAATAGAACTCCAGAGGGAATACACAGTTCTGGCGTGTTTTGTTGAATAGACAGCGATTTGATACAGGGTACAGTTGACTGCCTTCAAGACAACGGTCCTCTCGAGACGCCCATTTTATGGAGGATGCATCGGAGCAGA
>NW_028176411.1:15000-16229 GCF_949987555.1 Borostomias antarcticus
ACTATTGTTTGTCTTGATGAAAATGATAATACAGTAGGACCCCACTCACTCATCCGAACTTCAGCGATCCGAACCTCCCGGTCTACCGGACAGGCTGAAAAACCTCTTCTTTTTTTTTGCCTTCTATCTGGTTACTGGTGGGATTTTCATTACAGTACTGTACCCTACTGTGAATAAAAACAGAACTGTATGTAGACCTACATGTTGCCTGTAGGCTGTAGCCTACTGTCACGTTTCATTTCTTTGTTACTCTAATGTCGAGCGCAAAACGCAAACGAGTCTGCTTTTCGTTCCCAGTTAATGGACTTCAGGAACACAGGACGTGTTTGTAAGCATGTAGATTAGACTACTAGACCTACTGTATTTGTTAAATAATAGCCTACAGCCTAGGCCACTTTAGCCTACATCGGTTGTTTTAGAGACTTTCTTTTAGGCTACAATAGCCTAAGACACGACAACTTGTCTGTCATTTCATTTATTTATTGATTATCATTTGCTCTAATTGTTCTAATGTTGGGGTGTTTTTAGGCTATACCATTTTGTTCTGCGAATACAGTAGCCTATCGATGCAGCGTACGCCTCATTTGAGAATAAAGTACAGTACTTGATCAAAGCACGCACTCAAGTGGAAATTAGTTTATTTTATTATAGGCTACTGTAGACTTATTATAGGCTAGGCTGTATGAGTTTAGTTTGGCTATTTGATTGCAATTTTGATGCATTTTCACAAGTAATTAAGGGTATTTATCGGGTCTATTATGAGTCTATATGAATAGTACAAGTATACCACTTATTGAATTTGGTGCATTTTAACATAAGTTTCAGTCATCCGGACATTTCAGAGATACGAACGACCTTCTGTCCCGTTGGGTTCGGATTAACTGGGGTCCTACTGTAGAAGTGTTGGGCTGTTGATTTGAACAGTCAGGTCAGAGCTCACTGCTGTGAGATTCATGTAGAATCGATAGCCTATAGAAACCCCCATTCAAAAAAGTTTGGTTGGTTCGCTCTTTGCTCCGCAATTGACATCGCTAGTCTTGTGCATTCAGTAAACAGATACATTCACATCAGCCCATTTGTGTCAATATACAGTATCTCACATCAGCATGGTCGCTTGTAGTCTCCCTATGGACACACTAGGCTACCTCAGCTCATTCATTCAATTCATCATTCAACCAGTCCCTCTTTTTGTGCTCTCTTCTGCATTCCTCAAATAGATTCACAAGTTC
>NW_028176410.1:0-7500 GCF_949987555.1 Borostomias antarcticus
GAGAGGAGAGAGAGGGAGGGGAGGAAGTAGAGAGAGAGAGAGGAGAGAGAGAGGGAGTGGAGGAAGTAGAGAGAGAGAGAGGAGAGAGAGAGGGAGGGGAGGAAGAGAAAGAAAGTGAGAGATACAGAGAGAGAGAGAGAGGGAGGAGGGGAAGTGAGGTCAGGGACTAGATGAATGGATAGTATAGAGGGCTGAGGGACACAGGAGAGGAGAGGAGGAGGAGAGGAGGGGGGAGGAGGGGAGGAGGAGAGGAGGGGGGGAGGAGGGGAGGAGGAGAGGAGAGGAGGAGGAGAGGAGGGGGAGGAGGGGGAGGAGGAGAGCAGGGGATGAGAGGAGGATGAGTTTGAGAGCAGGGGAGAGGAGAGTAGAGAAGGAGGAGGAGGGGTGGAGAGGAGGAGAGGAGGAGAGGAGTAAAGGGCGGCTTAGTGAGTAGAGTAGTGCAGTAGAGAACAGCCTGATCCTTCCCTTCTTTCTCTCTCTCCCTCCCTCCCTCTCTCCCTCCCTCCCTCTCCCCCTCCCTCCGTGCGTGCAGTATCTCTGCAACTCTCTCTCCCTTCATCTGTGTCTTTGTCTCTCTCTCATCCACCCCTCTCCCTGCATCTCTCTATCTCTCTATCTCTCCACCTGTGTGTCATTGAGATCCTCTCATTATCCTCCCTGAATAATTCACCACCACATCAATAATTCAGCTTTAATTAGCTCAGCCACACCAGGCCTGGGAAAAGACCTCTAGGACCCCGCGCTCAGGGACAGGGCTGCCCTCGGACCGGGGCCGGAACCCAACGCTCACAAACACCATCATACAGTCAGAACTAGGACCACGCGGTCAGAATCCTTACTGCACGGTCAGAATCATAACCGCATGGTCAGAATCCTTACTGCATGGTCAGAATCAGGACCACACGGTCAGAATCAGGACCGCATGGTCAGAATCAGGACCGCATGGTCAGAATCAGGACCACATGATCAGAATCAGGACCGCACGGTCAGAATCAGAATCGCATGGTCAGAATCCTTACTGCATGGTCAGAATCAGGACGGCATGGTCAGAATCAGAACCGCATGATCAGAATCAGGACCGCATGGTCAGAATCAGGACCACACGGTCAGAATCCTTACTGCATGGTCAGAATCAGGACCACACGGTCAGAATTAGGACCGCATGGTCAGAATCAGAACCGCATGGTCAGAATCAGAACCGCATGGTCAGAATCAGGACCACACGGTCAGAATCAGGACTGCATGAGTCTCACGACACGAGACTTTGGAGATCTCTGCCTCTGAAAGTCTGGCAACATCTGCATTGAAAACCGTCCCTACCAATCAGAGCCACTGCCTACATCTCCAGTAGGGTGAAGGACCCATCTTAGAATGATGACCAGAAATTATGTCTTGGAGTGGAGAATCAAAACAAAACATTCACCATCCCATTAGGAAGGACCGCCATAAAGACTGGTTCGTTCTACAATGCAGTTTTTTTTTCAATTTCTCAAATAGTCTCCACCCACTTTTAGCAACGAAACCTGGATGAACGTCTTCAGTTTCTAGTTGAGCGCAGAATGAGGATGACATAGTGAAGAAAGTACGCCATGGTCAGAATGAGAACCACATGGTCAGAATCAGGACCACTTGTGGCCGCACGGTCAAAACGACGACCTTGGAGTTCACCTCTCCTCTCCCAGCCCGGTCTCGTCAATCTGCGTACTAATTACACAACGTTAGAGCGTCACAATGCATACTTGGTTGGTTTCTTGAATCACGTGATTCCAGAAGAGTATTTATTTGCGCACGTTTCCTGGGATAGGGGAGACCGGGGTAAGTCGAGACACTTTTCATATTCAGGATCACTACTTGAAGTACAATTATAGTTTTTTTTTCTAATTAATATATCAGCATATATTTCAGGATGTTATGCATCCCTACAAACAATCAGAATCAGTTTGAACATAACAGTTTTGATATTATAGCATGTATGGGGTAAGTTGAGCATAGGAGTGGGGTAAGTTGAGCCATTTCCCTCCTTCCCTCCCTACTTCAAAACCCACCCTCCCTCCTTCCCTCCCTACTTCAAAACCCACCCTCCCTCCTCCCCTCCCCTCTTCTAAGACCCCCCCATACACCCTTACGTCCTCCCCTCCCCCTCTCTCTCCCTCCTTCCCTCCCTCCCTGGATTAAAGGAATATTAAAGGGAAAATGCATGTTTAGCCCTGTTTTAAGGTTACTTATGATCATATACAATGGTTCAGATCAAAACTAGCACTTTTGAGAAAGTCTGATAATTGCTCTACCACCGTTTTGGTCATACAATGGATGTGGGTGGGCACCTTGAAAAATCATTCAAAAAACATGTTAAACTCTCAATTTCAAGAAACTTACCGAGGTGTTAGTTGGCGTTCTGACATATAATCTAAAGTAAGATTCTAGTTCATCTGGAAAGGCTTTTTAAAATATTTAGCATATATTTATTCATTAAACACAATTCAACAAGTTGGCCTAGCTTTTCTTATAATTGCATTTGAAACCATTTCAACATAGGCCTGAGAATGTGTTAAAGTGCGGCTCAAATTGCCCCTGACCAAATGGCTCAACTTACCCCAGGGCTACCATATTGAATTTATTTGCCCCCACAGCTAAAATGGCGCACTTTCATGCTAGGTTTACTACCTGATGTTGCAGCTCATAAATGCCCGAACTGATGTATAAAACACATTTAAAAATATCTATTTTGGTCTTTACGCAATCCTCATGAAACTTATGATAGAGTAAATTCACTTTCATGTTTTTTGGACATAAATGTCTAACCACTTTACTCATGTGGCTCTTACCTTCACAGACTTCATGAAATGGTGCCTTTCTCCTAAATATTTGGTCACATGCTAATTTTTTTTTACGGTTACCTAGAAACAAGGGGTGGCTCAATTTTCCCCAGTCCCAGGCGTGCGTTCTAGCGAGCGGTGAAGGGCTCAAAGCTCCCTGCCCGCACGCCTCTAAACATTTGGACGGGCGGCCTCAACCCTGCCTCACCCTGTCACCTGCACGCACAATCGGGCGGATGCATTGCACGTCTTGTTATAGGCTATGCATTTTGTTTCTGTCCTATGTCCTTTTTTTGCTTTTCGTTTTATATGACCTTTTATGTGTTTCTTACACTTTGTCTTGATGTTTTTAATGTCTCATGTAAAGCACTTTGAATTGACTTGTCGCTGAAATGTGCTATATAAAAAAAACTTGCCTTGCCTTGCCTACAGTATGTACGCAGATGGGCGAGCCTGCGTTGTCTCTCTTCTTCTTTCATACCTCTTTCCCCCTCTCTACCGCTCTCTCTCTCTCTTCCCCTCTCCTCCCCTACCTATCTTCCTCTCTACCCCTCTCATCTACCTCACTCTACACTGTAAATTCAATTCAAATGGCTTTATTGGCATGATGTAACACTGTACATATTGCCAAAGCAAGCGTTTGGACATTGAAAAGCATAGATTAGATTACTGTTCCAAAAAACTGGCTACTGCAAGACTGAACAAATGATCAATTGTCGATATAGCAGCAACAGCAAAGAACAGTAAATGAGTAGATAAAAACTACGGGAGAAAATTATGTCAGATATACTTTAACGACAAGGACGTATGTCAGGTGACATAGGTTATCCCCTACCTCTCTACCTCTCTCTCTCATCTTCTCCCTCTCTCTCTCCGCTCATGTCCTACCTCTCTCTCTCATCTTCTCCCTCTCTCTCTCCGCTCATGTCCTACCTCTCTCTCCCTCTCTCTCTCCGCTCATGTCCTACCTCTCTCTCCCTTTCTACCTCTCTCCCTCTCAACTCCAATTCCTCTCTCTCGATCTCTCTCTCTCTTCTCTCAACCTCTCTCTCTCATCTTCTCCCTCTCTACCTCTCTCACCCTCTCTCTCTCCTCTCATCCCCTACCTCTCTCTCCCTCTCTCTCTCCGCTCATGTCCTACCTCTCTCTCCTCTCATATCCTACCTCTCTCTCCCTTTCTACCTCTCTCCCTCTCATCCCATTCCTCTCTCTCGATCTCTCTCTCTCTTCTCTCAACCTCTCTCTCTCATCTTCTCCCTCTCTACCTCTCTCACCCTCTCTCTCCCCTCATCCCCTACCTCTCTCTCCCTCTCTCTCTCATCTCCTACCTCTCTCTCCTTTTTTCTCCTCTCATCCCCTACCTATCTCTCACTTTCTCCTCTCATCCCCTACCTCTCTCTCTCTCCCCTTTCTACCTCTCTCTCATCTTCTCCCTCTCTACCTCTCTCTGTCCTCTCATGTCCTACCTCTCTCTACCCATCTCTCTCCTCATCCCCTACCTCTCTCCCTCTCTCTCTCCTCTTATCCCCTACCTCTCTCTCCCTCTCATCCCCTACCTCTCTCTCCCCCTCTCTCTCTTCTCTCATCCCTGTCTCATCTGCCCTCCTCTCCTCTTTCAGATGTTGCCGGTGTCTCTTCATCTGAATGTGAGCTGGTTGGCAGGTTAAGTGCAGAGGGCCGGGATTCTAAAATATGCTTCATTTCTATTCCCCTGATCTCTGATAGTTACACACACACACACACACACAAAGGTGCGCACACACACACATGCGCACACATGCACACAAGCGCACACACATATACACACACACACGCACGCGCACACACACACACCCACACACACACACACACACACACACACAACCATGCATATATGGAACACACACACACATTGAAGCGCATGCACATGCAGATTCTTGAATCTTGAATGCACACACACACACAACCATGCATATACGGAATACACACATACACACACAAACACACACACACACACACACACACACAAACAAACATATACAGAAAACACACACACACACATTAACACAAAAACATTTCCCAACCAGCATCTCTAAGACTCCCACAAACTACCTCGCCATTGGCGGTGTCTCGTGGTAAAAAGATTAAGGACTGGGGCCAAAGCCACTATAAAAGATCCCTACCAAGAGCTTATGAGTCACCCAAGGCCTGAAGACAGTGTGTGTGTGTGTGTGTGTGTGTGTGTGTGTGTGTGTGTGTGTGTGTGCGTTTCCACCCAAATACAGTGCACTGTGCTCCAATAAGAACCACTGCTGGATCGATCGGGCTCAGACTATGCTTCGGTTGACAGGCTGGCTCTGTTGTTCAGCCTATTGATCCACCATATGTGTGTGTGTGTGTGTGTGTGAGAGAGAGTGTATGTGTGTGTGTGTGTGTGTGTGTGCGCGTGTGTGTGTGTTGTGGGGGGGGGGGGGGGGTGTGTGTGTGAGGGTAAAGCGGAATAACGACAGCTTGCATTTGGACATTCAGAGCATTGTGTGTGTGTGTGTGTGTGTGTGTGTGTGTGTTTGTGTGCGTGTATGTGTGGGGTGGGGTGGGGGGTTGGGGGGGGTGTAGGAAAGCGGAATAAAGACAGCTTGCATTTGGACATTCAGAGCATTGTGTGTGTGTGTGTGTGTGTGTGTGTGTGTGTGTGTGTGTGTGTGTGTGTGTGTGTGCGTGTGTGGGGTGGGTTGGGGGGGGTGTAGGAAAGCGGAATAAAGACAGCTTGCATTTGGACATTCAGAGCATTGTGTGTGTGTGTGTGTGTTTGTGTGTGTGTGTGTGTGTGTGTGTGTGTGTGTGTTTGTGTGTGTGTGTGTGTGTGTGCACGAATGCACGTGTAATTCCCCATCTAAATGCCAGAACAGGGGGGCTATAGCCACCATTCGATACCAATCAATCAGAGTGTGTTTCCAGAGAGGTAGATCTCTCAGGTTGTCACCCACAGCTCCACAGTCGAGAGTCTCACACAGTGAATGCCTGCTCCTCTCCCTCACATGTAAGATGGCATTCAATTCAACTCCATTCAATCATTCATGTAAATTATCTTTTCATCAGAGTTCAATCATGTAATTTAAAGCTGCATGAGATTATTTTTTTTATAGTTAAATATTCACTTTTTTTGCTAATAGTTTATGAATTGGCCTTAGCAAGACCCCAAAACATTTGTGTGACCGCATGAGACCCTGTGAATTTATTATGTCCTTTTATAAGCTTGGCTAGTACACTACTGCTAGTATACTGCTAGAATACTGCTGTTTTTATCACGACCAGAGGGGCTGCCAAAGTGCTGATTTATCTGATGCAGGTTTTAATCCTCAGGTGGTATCTGTGTTCTGCTCTGCTCTCCACCGAGAATGATACTTTCTGGATAGATAAGGTACGATTCTCTCTGAAGAGAACTCTTTCAGAAACCTTTTTAGATCAAGGTGGAACCACTTCACTAATTAAAGGTTCTGCAGGAAGTAAAAATGAAGTCTCCAACGTACTTCAGGCGAGGCACGGATGTCAACGCCGGGCTAATCGGCAGAGGCCAATCAGTCACACCCCATATGACGCAACCCACCAGCTGACTGTCAGCTGTCATAGCATTGGTTCAGCTCGCTAGAGCGCATGTATTTAAGCTGTCAAAACACGTCATTGCTCGCTCCTGCCATTACTGCTGATCGCTCGTATCTGCACGCTCGCTGCTTCCGCGTTCTCTGCTCTGCGTCCGCTCTGCCATTACTGCTGATCGCTCGTATCTGCGCGCTCGCCCCACCTCCTCCTCTGCTCCGCCTGTGTTCTGTCGATGTTGTCTCTGTTGTCGTCGTTGCTCTCTGTTCCGGGGGTATTGCTGCTTTCTTCTGGTATTCCACTATGCGTCGGCTAGTGGAAGCCGGGGAATTACACTAGCTTAGTCTCTGTGGCGCTCCGTGGTGATCATGGGCCGAAACATCTCTGAAGGGCCATCCAGCGGTCCCTCCGGTCACCATGGAGGCAGAGACACTAGGCTGTATCTCCTTCGGACTCCACGAAGCGCTGGCCCGTGGAGGCCAGGGACTATAATGTACAGCAGTCCTCCTGTGGCGCTCTTTGACGGTCTTAGTGGGCTGAGTTAGCGTCCGAGCGTCTTCCCGATCGCGGCCCACTCGTCATAGAGGCAGGGGGCTAGATGCCGTTCCCTCTTCCGGCCCGGCACTCTGGGCCAAGCGGCCCAGAGGGGGGGAACATCTAGATTGCCGCTTTCCACATGCGTGGAAGGCAGGGGGGCCCCCGAACAGATCACACCGCCAAAATTCATACGCGTAAAAAATGTATATGCTGTATATATCATTGCATGCTAATAAATGGGTCAATTTTGACTAAAGTGATCTCGACTGAAAGGGTTTTCAGTTTTTTTTTCTCACAGGGCTTTTGGAAGGAACTCTGTTGAAGGAACTCTGCTGCCTTGTGAGCCTGTTACAAGCTAGTAAAGAGCTAGATATGAGCTGCGCAAAGAGCTATATATGAGCTAGCAACAAGCTAGATACAAGCTAGATATGAGCTAGCAACGAGCTAGATATGAGCTAGCAACGAGCTATATATGAGCTAGCAACGAGCTTGATACAAGCTAGATATGAGCTAGCAACGAGCTATATATGAGCTAGCAACGAGCTAGATACAAGCTAGATATGAGCTAGCA
>NW_028176410.1:12500-18553 GCF_949987555.1 Borostomias antarcticus
GTCTCGCCACCACGCCACTATCCATGCCATGAACTCCACAACTCAGCCCTTGAGCGGGCAAGAGACAGATGGTTTTAATCAGTGGGTGTATGGAGATTGCCCGGAAGTAACTGCACTAGACCCAAACTGCTCTGACCCGAGGGGGCGGAGTCTCGCCACCACGCCATGCACCCCACAACTCAGCCCCTGAGAGGGCTAGAGACACACTTGTCTTAACCGGTGGGGGCAGGTGGGTAGCCCAGAGAGGGGTCCACAGCCCCCGACCCAATATGATGCGAGGGGGCGGAGTCTCGCCACCATGCCACGGACCCCACAACTCAGCCCTTGAGTGGGCTAGAGACACAGGGTCTTCACTGGTGGGGGCAGGTGGGTGGCCCGGAGAGAGGTACACTGTCCACGACCAGCTCTGACCAAAGGGGGTGGAGTCTCGCCACCACGCCACTATCCACGCTACAGACCTCACAACTCAGCCCCTGAGTGTTCTGGTGGGTGCATGGAGGTAGCCCGGAGGACTCTGCACCAAGGTTATTATAGTTAGCGAAAACTAACTAAAAAACGAAAACTAGGTGTGAAAAAACATTTTAGTTAACTGAAATAAAAATAAAAACTAGGCTTTACAAAAAAACGATAACTAACTAAAACTGTATTGTGTGTTTACAAAACTAACTAAAATAAACTAAAATTATTGAGAAAATGTCCTTAGTTTTAGTCTTTTTAATTTTATAGATAAGCCTAGTATTTTGGGTGGATATGAAATTGATCCTCTATTTTTCTTTAGCTGTGACCCCGCGCAGAAGAAACCTGACCCGCGCGCAAGATGGTTTGTTTCACACGTAGTGAAATAATGTGAGCTCACAAAATCAGGATGGTCTCACGAGGCTGGTGCAGAAAAAAAAACTAAAACTAATACTGAAACTAATAAAAACGAAACTAAAACTAAGCATTTTCAAAAAATAAAAAATAAACTAAACTAGCAAACCTGCTTTAAAACTAATCAAAACTAAACTGAAATTGAAAACAAAAAGTTAAAACGATATAAAAATAAAAACTAATGAAAAAAGCAAAACTATTATAACCTTGCTCTGCACTGCCCCTGACCCATTCTGTCCCAAGGGGGCGGAGTCTCACCACCACTCCAGTATCCATGCCACGGACCCCACGACTCATCTCCTGAGTGGGATAGAGACACAGGGTCTTCACCCCTGGGTGCAGGTCGGTGTCTCAGAGAGGTCTAATTGCTTAAAGCATCATCCTTTTGCCATTCTACTTAATGTGCATGCTCTCTAAGGGTCAGTAAGCAGAATTTAAACAACTTGCTGATCTTTTAAGCTATAGTGTAGGCTCAGTTCAAAGCTTAAACTACTCAGGCTGAAACATTTTTAAATGTATTAAAGTTCTTAGCTTCTTTAAGTAATGCAGTTCCAATTCTGCCAGTTTCACATATCAGCTAAGCTATAGAAAAAAATGGATGTTTTTTTCTTAAAATATTAATATAAAATAGAAATGGCCCTAAAATCCAATAAAATGAGCTGTGTCTCATTGGTCAATGTAGGCCAATGTCTGGTAGTGATTTGGAATGACTGGGTCACTATGCTGAGCAAAACTCTTCTAGTCTAAATGTAGTTCAGACAAGATCACTTTTGTCAAATTTGAACATTTATTATACAAGCAGCATAATTATACAAGCGGCATAATACATGCATATGAATGTTTGGCGGTGTGCTCTGTCCGGGGGGCCCCCTGCCCACCGGCGTGGAAAGCGCTCCACGCGCGTGGAGCGCGTTAGCAGGGGGAGGCAATCTGGTGTTCCCCCCCTCTGGGCCAAGCCCTTGGCCCAGAGAGCCAGGAAGGGGGAACGGCATCTAGCCCCCTGCCTCAATGACGATCAGAGTGGGCCGCGATCGGGAAGACGCTCGGAGGTAACTCAGCCCACTAAGACCGTCAAAGAGTGCCACAGGAGGACTGCTGTACATTATAGTCCCTGGTCCCCACGGGCCGACGCTTCGTGGGTTCCGCGGGAGATACAGCCTAGTGTCTCTGCGTCCATGGCGCCCGCCACGGAAAGCCACAGAGACCAGCTAGCGGCTACTCTGGCATCCACCGGCCGTCGCCGGTGGAATACCTGCAAACTACCCCGGACAGAGAGCAATGACGACAACAGACGACATCGACATACGCAGGAGGAGCAGGGGAGGAGGTGGGGCGAGCATGCAATTACGACAGCAGTAAAGCAAGCGCGAATAATGACATGTTTTGACAGCTTAAATACCTGCGCTCTGGTGAGCTGACCAATGCTATGACAGCTACAGTCAGCTGGTGCTGCGTCATGCGTGACAGATTAACCTCTGCTGACCCCCGGCTGTGACGTACGTGCCTTGGCTGAATTTGCGTCGGAGACTTCATTTAAACAAACGCTGTTGTTTACATTTTATACATCCGGTGGACATCCATTCCCCCCTTAATGATACAGACTACTACCACCTAGTGGTGTGAAATTCTCATCTCACACAAGCGCAGATCGGCGGTTCCACTTGGCTACTGGCACAGACGGGAAACCTGTGTACCCCTACCTCTCCTATGTGATGGATTAGCATTGAAAGCATTGGAACTGATGTTTCCAGGCGACAAGACCTATCTTAATTTATCAGACATTATTTCATATCATTTCAATTCACAGCTATTTCAGTGGCATGACTAGCTTCCGTCCTATCAGTCCTGAACAGAAACAAGCCAGCCACGCACATAAGCCAGGCTGGACCTGGCCTGGTTTTCTTACTACGCCTTTTTGAGCAGGTGTATGCTTTTTTTTTCTTTTTTTGTTTGACAAGGTCCATTAATTTCTTTCTCAAAATGTTAAATATACTACTCCATAAGTTGAGGTAGTGTCAGATTTCCTCAAAGATGATATTCTGAGTCATGGTTATCAACGTTTTGCTGTTTAGTGGCATTAGTGTGGCATTTTTCATAGCAGTTTGTTTTATTTTTCTTTTGTCATTTTATTATTTGCAGATCAGAGCTCAAAGAATCTCCAACACTAACCTGAAGAGACACTTTTATGCTGAGCTTGACCAACATTCCCCTCGTCCTCTGACCCTGTTTAGAAGGAAAGCTGCATTGACAGGCAAATTCACCGAAGACCTCAGTCAGATTTTTAGGATCTATGACCTGCAGGTAAGTTGTCTATGCTTTGTGGTGCTTGATAATGATGCTACAGTATATTTTGGGGTGTCCACTCATCTCTGAAGACATGGGAGTCCTCTTTGTTTTAATATAGTGTTCTGTGTGGCTGTGCTGTGTACCAGTCATAGTAAAGCAAGTATAATGTCCTTACACCTGAGGAACAAGTTGACGTGAAGGTCAACCGTGCTGCTGTTCTCCGCGCTCTCCCTGCATATCTCCATGACGATGACTCTGGCTTTCTAAAGAAATGGGATGTAAGTGGCTGCACCTGAACTGGTAATACTGTAACAACATGGATGGTGAAATGGCTCATTTTTATATGAGTGGTGGATCAGAAGTGGGTATACTGTGGGTCTGTGGATAAAGCCTATTTTGACCTATTTATGCAAATGTAAAAGTCAGCCTATAGCCTATAGAACTGAATGGGAGATATTGAATGGGAGTTAGTAGTAAGCATATACAAAAAGGCCACAATTCCCCAGATCAAGACTTTACACAGTAGTAAGGAGTCTTGATGGGCCTCGAGGACGGTGAGGGGAATCCCAGGGTGCTTAGTCTTAAGAATGACTTTTTTGGGCGTTGGAGTAATTCCAATGCACCAAAGATGCCTTTTTTTCTTTTTTGGAGCACATTTTTGCTTTGTTTTTTGGAGTTCGGATAAACACAAGGTTGCTGGTTTACTTGAGATCTGAGATATAGTGTCATGTACGCTTGTATGTTCCAGTTCTCCAGATGCTTGAAATAATGTTTCGAAATACAAATGTTCTTAACGAGATTCAAAAAGCTAAACCACAGCCACCTGGAATGTCTCATGAACATGGACATTTTTTGGGGGGAGCACATTTTTTCCTTTGTTTCTTTTTAGGACAAACAAAAAGGCTGCTCTTTTATGAGATCCAACACACATGCATTTAAGAGCCATGTGCAACGACACAGAGCAGATTGACTGGTCTGACATTTTTTCTTGAAATGTAATTTAGAGATGGAAATCCTGATGTGTACTGTGTGTAGCCTATAAGTAAGAACTGTGTGCATCCCTATTTTTATTATTTTTTATCAAGTAACATTATATAAATAAGCTTACACATCTATGGTTTTCTAGCATGGTCATAGTATCAGTTTTCTTTAGCAGTTCTCATATTTGGTGAAAAAATATGTTAAAATTGTTGCAAGGTGTATATAGTAGTATCACCAATAGGATGAAAGGTGTGGGAAAATATTCTGATGGACATTGTTTGTGTCATCAGTTACTAGTTGACACCATTCTCACAGTTGCTGGTTTTGTATTACAGGCCTATTTTGGTTCTTGCTTGTTTTATATCTGTATTGGGGAGGCTACATCATATTTGAAATGTCCAAATCGTAATTGTCTTATATCACGCTAAGACAAGTGAGACTTGTTCAATGTGTGAGAGAGTATATGTGTTATGTGATGTTACTGTTATTGGTGTAACAGTATGTGATGTTATGTATACTGTTAATAGTAATAATAAAAAAGTAACTTTGGTTTAAACCTGTGGGAAGCTGTTTTTGTTCTCAAAATATGCATCTTCATAATTTTTTTTTGTCACAGGTACTTAATGTAATTTATATAATCAGTTTCAACAAACGTTTTAGGTTCCTGAACATGACATGTTTTTGGTTAAAATTACTGAGACATAAAAATTTCTATGTTAAGGTAACACCATTATTTACACTTAGCCATACTTGATTTTTATTAGTACTTTGAACATAAAATACTCAGTAAAATTAACTTAGCTAAGAATGTTAGCTAAAATGCATGTTTCACTTAAAATTATCTAATAAAAAGTACTCATACAAGTATGTTACTTTAACTTAAACGTTTCTATGTAATTGGTTTCAAGTTTTTTTGGGGAGTAAACTGAACTCATTGGGGTTTACAGTGTACCATATCCCTCCCCTCCAACCCCCCCCCTCTCTCTCTCTCTCTATCCCATCCACCCCTCCATCACTCTACCTCCATCTCCCCACCCCCCCTCCATCTCTCCATGTGATCCCCTGGTAACAGGACCAAAAGCTCCATCTGTGACGTACAGGAAGAGAGGGCCTGACACGCCTGTTATGGTAAAATGTGTGTGTGTGTGTGTGTGTGTGTGTGAGAGGTTGTCAGTATAAAGGAGAGGACAGGGATGAACGGAGGAGAGTAGAGAAGGCTAACTCAACGCACACATCTGCCCAGAGCACACACACACACACACACACGCACACACACATACACACACGCCACTGGAGGTCGGCTAGCCTTCATGTATGTAGCCTTGTTAAAGGCCACACCCACATCCACACACACACATCCACTCTCTGCACAGAGTGTGCCATGTATAAAGAAATCTATGACCTTACAACAACAACAACAACAACAACAACAACAACAACAACAGTGTAGCTCTGGGGTGGACTGGTTCAGTCTGAAGGGAGAGATTGTTGGGTTGTCAGTAGGAGTTCTGCTCTGGGCATCACAGGGACTCACTCTACTCCCTCCTCTGTCCTCCTTCCTCTACACTCCTCCTATCCTCCCTCCCTCCTCCTATCCTCCCTCCCTCCTCCTATCCTCCCTCCCTCCCTCCTCCTATCCTCCCTCCCTCCCTCCTCCTATCCTCCCTCTTCCTATCCTCCTATCCTCTCTACTCCCTCCTCTGTCCCCCTTCCTCTACACTCCCCCTATCCTCCCTCCTCCTATTCTCCCTCCCTCCCTCCCTCCTCCTATCCTCCCTCCCTCCTCCTATCCTCTCTCCATCCTTCTATCCTCTCTCCTCCTATCCTCCCTCCCTCCTTCTATCCTCTCTTCCTCCTCCTATCCTCCCTCCATCCTCCTATCCTCCCTCCATCCTTCTATCTTCCCTCCATCCCTC
>NW_028176408.1:2500-15000 GCF_949987555.1 Borostomias antarcticus
TCTCTTATGAAGACCCCCCCCCTCCCAGGTCCTGGGTCATCTCTTATGAAGGTCTCCCCCCCCCCAGGTCCTGGGTCCTCTCTTCTGAAGGTCTCCCAGGTCCTGGGTTCTCTCTTCTGAAGGTCTCCCAGGTCCTGGGTCCTCTCTTCTGAAGGTCTCCCCCCCCCCAGGTCCTGGGTCCTCTCTTCTGAAGGTCTCCCCCCCCCCAGGTCCTGGGTCCTCTCTTCTGAAGACCCCCCCCTCCCAGGTCCTGGTCCTCTCTTCTGAAGGTCTCCCCCCCCCCAGGTCCTGGGTCCTCTCTTCTGAAGGGTCCCCAGCTCGTTTGCTGATAAGCCACACCTGGTGTCCCAGGCGGCTGGTGATCTGACGTAACGACCGTCAATTACCTGTCCTAGAGGTCTGAAGGGGCGGGGCTGAGCTCTCGGGGTGCCACAATGCGCACACACACCAGCATAAAAGACACAGACACACACATACATATACACACACACACACACCAGCATAAAAGAGTTGAGATAAGCTCACAGAAACACACAGGTGTGTACACACACACACACAGTGACCTCCCTCCTCCCGTCTGTGCATTTTTAAACATTTATTTTCACTCGTAAGGCACTGAGGTTTCGCTCATTTACAGTGATGTCAAGCCTACAGCAACAGACAGATTACAGCAGTAGAAGTCACATGCAACACAAGACTACCTGAAGAAAACCAGAAACGGTTACAAATCAATTCACAAATAGTTTATAATCATAATATTGGGTTCTACATGAGGAGGTCATTGAAGGAAAAGGAACATTAGTCAAGATCAGAGCATGCTCAGGGGAAGAAGCAGCCCATCGTTCCATCTAGTCAAGTAGGTTCCATGATCAACATAAGGTAGTTTTCCTATGAGGGATTTAAAGATAAATACCAGAGCTTGTTGCCCTTCTCCGTAAGAGAAGACCAACCAACCATCTTACTGTATACAGCACAGTGGGGAGTATCATAACCATCTTACTGTATATAGCACACAGAGGGGAGTATCATAACCATCTTACTGTATATAGCACACAGTGGGGAGTATCATAACCATCTTACTGTATATAGCACACAGAGGGGAGTATATAGCACACAGAGGGGAGTATATAGCACACAGTGGGGAGTATATAGCACACAGAGGGGAGTATATAGCACACAGAGGGGAGTATATAGCACACAGTGGGGAGTCTGTATATAGCACACAGAGGGGAGTATATAGCACACAGAGGGGAGTATATAGCACACAGTGGGGAGTATATAGCACACAGTGGGGAGTCTGTATATAGCACACAGAGGGGAGTATATAGCACACAGAGGGGAGTATATAGCACACAGTGGGGAGTATATAGCACACAGTGGGGAGTATATAGCACACAGAGGGGAGTATATAGCACACAGAGGGGAGTATATAGCACACAGAGGGGAGTATATAGCACACAGAGGGGAGTATATAGCACACAGTGGGGAGTATATAGCACACAGAGGGGAGTATATAGCACACAGTGGGGAGTATATAGCACACAGAGGGGAGTATATAGCACACAGTGGGGAGTCTGTATATAGCACACAGAGGGGAGTATATAGCACACAGAGGGGAGTATATAGCACACAGTGGGGAGTATATAGCACACAGTGGGGAGTATATAGCACACAGTGGGGAGTATATAGCACACAGTGGGGAGTATATAGCACACAGAGGGGAGTATATAGCACACAGTGGGGAGTCTGTATATAGCACACAGAGGGGAGTATATAGCACACAGAGGGGAGTATATAGCACACAGAGGGGAGTATATAGCACACAGAGGGGAGTATATAGCACACAGAGGGGAGTATATAGCACACAGAGGGGAGTATATAGCACACAGTGGGGAGTATATAGCACACAGAGGGGAGTATATAGCACACAGTGGGGAGTATATAGCACACAGAGGGGAGTATATAGCACACAGAGGGGAGTATATAGCACACAGAGGGGAGTATATAGCACACAGTGGGGAGTATCATATCATAACCATCTTACTGTATATAGCACACAGTGAGGAGTATCATAACCATCTTACTGTATATAGCACACAGAGGGGAGTATATCAACCATCTTACTGTATATAGCACACAGAGGGGAGTATCATAACCATCTTACTGTATATAGCACACAGTGGGGAGTATATCAACCATCTTACTGTATATAGCACACAGAGGGGAGTATCATAACCATCTTACTGTATATAGCACACAGAGGGGAGTATATAGCACACAGAGGGGAGTATATAGCACACAGTGGGGAGTATATAGCACACAGTGGGGAGTATATAGCACACAGAGGGGAGTATATAGCACACAGTGGGGAGTATATAGCACACAGAGGGGAGTATATAGCACACAGAGGGGAGTATATAGCACACAGAGGGGAGTATATAGCACACCACACAGTGGGGAGTATATAGCACACAGTGGGGAGTATATAGCACACAGAGGGGAGTATATAGCACACAGTGGGGAGTATATAGCACACAGTGGGGAGTATATAGCACACAGTGGGGAGTATATAGCACACAGAGGGGAGTATATAGCACACAGAGGGGAGTATATAGCACACAGAGGGGAGTATATAGCACACAGAGGGGAGTATATAGCACACAGTGGGGAGTATATAGCACACAGAGGGGAGTATATAGCACACAGAGGGGAGTATATAGCACACAGAGGGGAGTATATAGCACACAGAGGGGAGTATATAGCACACAGTGGGGAGTATATAGCACACAGAGGGGAGTATATAGCACACAGTGGGGAGTATATAGCACACAGTGGGGAGTATATAGCACACAGAGGGGAGTATATAGCACACAGAGGGGAGTATATAGCACACAGTGGGGAGTATATAGCACACAGTGGGGAGTATATAGCACACAGTGGGGAGTCTGTATATAGCACACAGTGGGGAGTCTGTATATAGCACACAGTGGGGAGTATCATAACCATCTTACTGTATATAGCACACAGAGGGGAGTATCATAACCATCTTACTGTATATAGCACACAGTGGGGAGTATCATAACCATCTTACTGTATATAGCACACAGTGAGGAGTATCATAACCATCTTACTGTATATAGCACACAGAGGGGAGTATCAACCATCTTACTGTATATAGCACACAGAGGGGAGTATCATAACCATCTTACTGTATATAGCACACAGAGGGGAGTATCATAACCATCTTACTGTATATAGCACACAGAGGGGAGTATCATAACCATCTTACTGTATATAGCACACAGAGGGGAGTATCAACCATCTTACTGTATATAGCACACAGTGGGGAGTATCATAACCATCTTACTGTATATAGCACACAGAGGGGAGTATCATATCATAACCATCTTACTGTATAAAGCACACAGTGAGGAGTATCATAACCATCTTACTGTATATAGCACACAGAGGGGAGTATCAACCATCTTACTGTATATAGCACACAGAGGGGAGTATCATAACCATCTTACTGTATATAGCACACAGAGGGGAGTATCATAACCATCTTACTGTATATAGCACACAGAGGGGAGTATCAACCATCTTACTGTATATAGCACACAGAGGGGAGTATCATAACCATCTTACTGTATATAGCACACAGAGGGGAGTATCATAACCATCTTACTGTATATAGCACACAGAGGGGAGTATCATAACCATCTTACTGTATATAGCACACAGAGGGGAGTATCAACCATCTTACTGTATATAGCACACAGAGGGGAGTATCATAACCATCTTACTGTATATAGCACACAGAGGGGAGTATCATAACCATCTTACTGTATATAGCACACAGAGGGGAGTATATAGCACACAGAGGGGAGTATATAGCACACAGAGGGGAGTATATAGCACACAGAGGGGAGTATATAGCACACAGTGGGGAGTCTGTATATAGCACACAGAGGGGAGTATATAGCACACAGAGGGGAGTATATAGCACACAGAGGGGAGTATATAGCACACAGAGGGGAGTATATAGCACAGAGTGGGGAGTATATAGCACACAGTGGGGAGTATATAGCACACAGAGGGGAGTATATAGCACACAGAGGGGAGTATATAGCACACAGTGGGGAGTATATAGCACACAGAGGGGAGTATATAGCACACAGAGGGGAGTATATAGCACACAGAGGGGAGTATATAGCACACAGTGGGGAGTATATAGCACACAGAGGGGAGTATATAGCACACAGAGGGGAGTATATAGCACACAGAGGGGAGTATATAGCACACAGAGGGGAGTATATAGCACACAGTGGGGAGTATATAGCACACAGTGGGGAGTATATAGCACACAGAGGGGAGTATATAGCACACAGAGGGGAGTATATAGCACACAGAGGGGAGTATATAGCACACAGAGGGGAGTATATAGCACACAGAGGGGAGTATATAGCACACAGTGGGGAGTATATAGCACACAGTGGGGAGTATATAGCACACAGAGGGGAGTATATAGCACACAGAGGGGAGTATATAGCACACAGTGGGGAGTATATAGCACACAGAGGGGAGTATATAGCACACAGAGGGGAGTATATAGCACACAGAGGGGAGTATATAGCACACAGTGGGGAGTATATAGCACACAGAGGGGAGTATATAGCACACAGAGGGGAGTATATAGCACACAGAGGGGAGTATATAGCACACAGAGGGGAGTATATAGCACACAGAGGGGAGTATATAGCACACAGTGGGGAGTATATAGCACACAGAGGGGAGTATATAGCACACAGAGGGGAGTATATAGCACACAGAGGGGAGTATATAGCACACAGTGGGGAGTATATAGCACACAGAGGGGAGTATGATATTTAGCCCCAGTGATGAATCTCAGGGCAGATAAGGACTGAGTTCAGAGAAGCTTAAGAGTTAAAGCCACAGCATTCCTATGAGTGACATCACCACAGTCCAACACTGATAAGAGAACTGCCTCCACAATCCTTTTAACACTAATTAAAGGAAAGCTGGCATAAACACACGTGCACACACACACACACGCACACACACGCGCGCACACACACACACACACACACACACGCGCGCGCGCGCGCACACACACACACGTCTGCGACTCCCTCGCCCGCTCACACTCCTCTCCTTGCAGAAACTGTTCTCCTCTCTGGAGGTGCTGGGCGTGTCCGAGATGAACCTGTCGGCCAATCAGTTCAAAGAGGATGTGAAGAGGTTCGACTGGAAGCCGGAGACGGGTAATAGAGGGTTCTAGTCTAGAGACGGGTTATAGAAGGTTCTAGTCTAGAGACGGGTTATAGAAGGTTCTAGTCTAGAGACGGGTAATAGAAGGTTCTAGTCTAGAGACGGGTAATAGAAGGTTCTAGTCTAGAGACGGGTAATAGAAGGTTCTAGTCTAGAGGGGTAATAGAAGGTTCTAGTCTAGAGGGGTAATAGAAGGTTCTAGTCTAGAGACGGGTAATAGAAGGTTCTAGTCTAGAGACGGGTAATAGAAGGTTCTAGTCTAGAGGGGTAATAGAAGGTTCTAGTCTAGAGACGGGTAATAGAAGGTTCTAGTCTAGAGACGGGTAATAGAAGGTTCTAGTCTAGAGACGGGTAATAGAAGGTTCTAGTCTAGAGACGGGTAATAGAAGGTTCTAGTCTAGAGACGGGTAATTGAGGGTTCTAGTCTAGAGGGGTAATAGAAGGTTCTAGTCTAGAGACGGGTAATAGAAGGTTCTAGTCTAGAGACGGGTAATAGAAGGTTCTAGTCTAGAGACGGGTAATAGAAGGTTCTAGTCTAGAGGGGTAATAGAAGGTTCTAGTCTAGAGACGGGTAATAGAAGGTTCTAGTCTAGAGGGGTAATAGAAGGTTCTAGTCTAGAGGGGTAATAGAAGGTTCTAGTCTAGAGACGGCTGAAGGTTCTAGTCTAGAGACGGGTAATAGAAGGTTCTAGTCTAGAGACGGGTAATTGAAGGTTCTAGTCTAGAGACGGGTAATAGAAGGTTCTAGTTTAGAGACGGGTAATAGAAGGTTCTAGTCTAGAGACGGGTAATAGAAGGTTCTAGTCTAGAGATGGGTAATAGAAGGTTCTAGTCTAGAGACGGGTAATAGAAGGTTCTAGTCTAGAGACGGGTAATAGAAGGTTCTAGTCTAGAGGGGTAATAGAAGGTTCTAGTCTAGAGACGGGTAATAGAAGGTTCTAGTCTAGAGGGGTAATAGAAGGTTCTAGTCTAGAGACGGGTAATAGAAGGTTCTAGTCTAGAGACGGGTAATAGAAGGTTCTAGTCTAGAGACGGGTAATAGAAGGTTCTAGTCTAGAGACGGGTAATAGAAGGTTCTAGTCTAGAGACGGGTAATAGAAGGTTCTAGTCTAGAGACGGGTAATAGAAGGTTCTAGTCTAGAGACGGGTAATAGAAGGTTCTAGTCTAGAGACGGGTAATAGAAGGTTCTAGTCTAGAGGGGTAATAGAAGGTTCTAGTCTAGAGGGGTAATAGAAGGTTCTAGTCTAGAGGGGTAATAGAAGGTTCTAGTCTAGAGACGGGTAATAGAAGGTTCTAGTCTAGAGGGGTAATAGAAGGTTCTAGTCTAGAGGGGTAATAGAAGGTTCTAGTCTAGAGACGGGTAATAGAAGGTTCTAGTCTAGAGACGGGTAATAGAAGGTTCTAGTCTAGAGACGGGTAATAGAAGGTTCTAGTCTAGAGACGGGTAATTGAGGGTTCTAGTCTAGAGGGGTAATAGAAGGTTCTAGTCTAGAGACGGGTAATAGAAGGTTCTAGTCTAGAGACGGGTAATAGAAGGTTCTAGTCTAGAGACGGGTAATAGAAGGTTCTAGTCTAGAGACGGGTAATAGAAGGTTCTAGTCTAGAGGGGTAATAGAAGGTTCTAGTCTAGAGACGGGTAATAGAAGGTTCTAGTCTAGAGGGGTAATAGAAGGTTCTAGTCTAGAGACGGGTAATAGAAGGTTCTAGTCTAGAGACGGGTAATAGAAGGTTCTAGTCTAGAGACGGGTAATAGAAGGTTCTAGTCTAGAGACGGGTAATAGAAGGTTCTAGTCTAGAGACGGGTAATAGAAGGTTCTAGTCTAGAGACGGGTAATAGAAGGTTCTAGTCTAGAGATGGGTAATAGAAGGTTCTAGTCTAGAGACGGGTAATAGAAGGTTCTAGTCTAGAGACGGGTAATAGAAGGTTCTAGTCTAGAGATGGGTAATAGAAGGTTCTAGTCTAGAGGGGTAATAGAGGGTTCTAGTCTAGAGAGGGGTAATAGAAGTTTCTAGTCTAGAGTTGAAGGTTCTAGTCTAGAGGGGTAATAGAAGGTTCTAGTCTAGAGACGGGTAATAGAAGGTTCTAGTCTAGAGACGGGTAATTGAGGGTTCTAGTCTAGAGACGGGTGAAGGTTCTAGTCTAGAGACGGGTAATTGAGGGTTCTAGTCTAGAGACGGGTAATTGAGGGTTCTAGTCTAGAGACGGGTAATAGAAGGTTCTAGTCTAGAGACGGGTAATTGAAGGTTCTAGTCTAGAGATGGGTAATAGAAGGTTCTAGTCTAGAGGGGTAATAGAAGGTTCTAGTCTAGAGACGGGTAATAGAAGGTTCTAGTTTAGAGACGGGTAATAGAAGGTTCTAGTCTAGAGGGGTAATAGAGGGTTCTAGTCTAGAGACGGGTAATAGAAGGTTCTAGTCTAGAGACGGGTAATAGAAGGTTCTAGTCTAGAGACGGGTAATAGAAGGTTCTAGTCTAGAGACGGGTAATAGAAGGTTCTAGTCTAGAGATGGGTAATAGAAGGTTCTAGTCTAGAGACGGGTAATAGAAGGTTCTAGTCTAGAGACGGGTAATAGAAGGTTCTAGTCTAGAGACGGGTAATAGAAGGTTCTAGTCTAGAGACGGGTAATAGAAGGTTCTAGTCTAGAGGGGTAATAGAAGGTTCTAGTCTAGAGACGGGTAATAGAAGGTTCTAGTCTAGAGACGGGTAATAGAAGGTTCTAGTCTAGAGACGGGTAATAGAAGGTTCTAGTCTAGAGACGGGTAATAGAAGGTTCTAGTCTAGAGACGGTTAATAGAAGGTTCTAGTTTAGAGACGGGTAATAGAAGGTTCTAGTTTAGAGACGGGTAATAGAAGGTTCTAGTTTAGAGACGGGTAATTGAAGGTTCTAGTCTAGAGACGGGTAATTGAAGGTTCTAGTTTAGAGACGGGTAATAGAAGGTTCTAGTCTAGAGACGGGTAATAGAAGGTTCTAGTCTAGAGACGGGTAATTGAAGGTTCTAGTCTGGAGACGGGTAATAGAAGGTTCTAGTCTAGAGACGGGTAATAGAAGGTTCTAGTCTAGAGACGGGTAATTGAAGGTTCTAGTCTAGAGACGGGTAATTGAAGGTTCTAGTCTGGAGACGGGTAATAGAAGGTTCTAGTCTAGAGACGGGTAATAGAAGGTTCTAGTCTAGAGGGGTAATAGAAGGTTCTAGTCTAGAGACGGGTAATAGAAGGTTCTAGTCTAGAGGGGTAATAGAAGGTTCTAGTCTAGAGACGGGTAATAGAAGGTTCTAGTCTAGAGACGGGTAATAGAAGGTTCTAGTCTAGAGACGGGTAATAGAAGGTTCTAGTCTAGAGACGGGTAATAGAAGGTTCTAGTCTAGAGACGGGTAATAGAAGGTTCTAGTCTAGAGACGGGTAATAGAAGGTTCTAGTCTAGAGATGGGTAATAGAAGGTTCTAGTCTAGAGACGGGTAATAGAAGGTTCTAGTCTAGAGACGGGTAATAGAAGGTTCTAGTCTAGAGATGGGTAATAGAAGGTTCTAGTCTAGAGGGGTAATAGAGGGTTCTAGTCTAGAGAGGGGTAATAGAAGTTTCTAGTCTAGAGTTGAAGGTTCTAGTCTAGAGGGGGGTAATAGAAGGTTCTAGTCTAGAGACGGGTTATAGAAGGTTCTAGTCTAGAGACGGGTAATAGAAGGTTCTAGTCTAGAGACGGGTAATTGAGGGTTCTAGTCTAGAGACGGGTGAAGGTTCTAGTCTAGAGACGGGTAATTGAGGGTTCTAGTCTAGAGACGGGTAATTGAGGGTTCTAGTCTAGAGACGGGTAATAGAAGGTTCTAGTCTAGAGACGGGTAATTGAAGGTTCTAGTCTAGAGATGGGTAATAGAAGGTTCTAGTCTAGAGGGGTAATAGAAGGTTCTAGTCTAGAGACGGGTAATAGAAGGTTCTAGTTTAGAGACGGGTAATAGAAGGTTCTAGTCTAGAGGGGTAATAGAGGGTTCTAGTCTAGAGACGGGTAATAGAAGGTTCTAGTCTAGAGACGGGTAATAGAAGGTTCTAGTCTAGAGACGGGTAATAGAAGGTTCTAGTCTAGAGACGGGTAATAGAAGGTTCTAGTCTAGAGATGGGTAATAGAAGGTTCTAGTCTAGAGACGGGTAATAGAAGGTTCTAGTCTAGAGACGGGTAATAGAAGGTTCTAGTCTAGAGACGGGTAATAGAAGGTTCTAGTCTAGAGACGGGTAATAGAAGGTTCTAGTCTAGAGGGGTAATAGAAGGTTCTAGTCTAGAGACGGGTAATAGAAGGTTCTAGTCTAGAGACGGGTAATAGAAGGTTCTAGTCTAGAGACGGGTAATAGAAGGTTCTAGTCTAGAGACGGGTAATAGAAGGTTCTAGTCTAGAGACGGTTAATAGAAGGTTCTAGTTTAGAGACGGGTAATAGAAGGTTCTAGTTTAGAGACGGGTAATAGAAGGTTCTAGTTTAGAGACGGGTAATAGAAGGTTCTAGTCTAGAGACGGGTAATTGAAGGTTCTAGTCTAGAGACGGGTCATTGAAGGTTCTAGTTTAGAGACGGGTAATAGAAGGTTCTAGTCTGGAGACGGGTAATAGAAGGTTCTAGTCTAGAGACGGGTAATAGAAGGTTCTAGTCTAGAGACGGGTAATAGAAGGTTCTAGTCTAGAGGGGTAATAGAAGGTTCTAGTCTAGAGACGGGTAATAGAAGGTTCTAGTCTAGAGACGGGTAATAGAAGGTTCTAGTCTAGAGACGGGTAATAGAAGGTTCTAGTCTAGAGACGGGTAATAGAAGGTTCTAGTCTAGAGACGGGTAATAGAAGGTTCTAGTCTAGAGATGGGTGAAGGTTCTAGTCTAGAGACGGGTAATAGAAGGTTCTAGTCTAGAGACGGGTAATAGAAGGTTCTAGTCTAGAGACAGGTAATAGAGGGTTCTAGTAGAGACGGGTAATAGAGGGTTCTAGTAGAGATGGGTAATAGAAGGTTCTAGTCTAGAGACGGGTAATAGAAGGTTCTAGTCTAGAGACGGGTAATAGAGGGTTCTAGTCTAGAGACGGGTAATAGAAGGTTCTAGTAGAGATGGGTAATAGAAGGTTCTAGTCTAGAGACGGGTAATAGAGGGTTCTAGTCTAGAGACGGGTAATAGAAGGTTCTAGTCTAGAGGGGTAATAGAAGGTTCTAGTCTAGAGACGGGTAATAGAAGGTTCTAGTCTAGAGACGGGTAATAGAAGGTTCTAGTCTAGAGGGGTAATAGAAGGTTCTAGTCTAGAGACGGGTAATAGAAGGTTCTAGTCTAGAGACGGGTAATAGAAGGTTCTAGTCTAGAGACGGGTAATAGAAGGTTCTAGTCTAGAGACGGGTAATTGAAGGTTCTAGTCTAGAGACGGGTAATAGAAGGTTCTAGTCTAGAGACGGGTAATTGAGGGTTCTAGTCTAGAGACGGGTAATAGAAGGTTCTAGTCTAGAGACGGGTAATAGAAGGTTCTAGTCTAGAGACGGGTAATAGAAGGTTGTAGTCTAGAGACGGGTAATAGAAGGTTCTAGTCTAGAGATGGGTGAAGGTTCCACCTGAGGTTCTCTAGTTCAGGGTCAGAAACCCCCAGGCGTTGTTGGGTGTTTATATGTGCTGCTTTGTGTTCGACCCCTCAGATGAGAAGCCCCTGCCGAAGCGGCCGGGAGACCCCTCGGCGTCGGAGGTGACTCTGAGGCCCATGGAGATCCGTACCTTCCTACTCCGAGTCCGGCAGATTCAACCCACGAGCCGATGAGAAACTGACATTGACCGAAACCCACGTCGACGTTGCGTCGACCGGCCGATCCCTGTGGCGTTGTTGGCGGCGGCGTCTTCACTTGCTGCCTCTGCTACTGCGCAACGCTTTAATTAGCCCACGCAAGCTGCCTGTACAAGACTGTCGTGTTACCAGGGAGACCTGACAGCGTTTCCTCTATTAAATCAGTACTTTCCTCACTCTGGCGCCGTCTTAAGATGAAGCCTTTTCCGTCTGTCGGTGCTCCAACTCTGTTAATATTCAACTCTTCGCCCAGGGTCGTCATCACTGACCTTCAGGGTTTTAGACTTGTTCACTGAAGGATTTTGATACTTTGACTCCTCTATGGGGCCGTGACTGGCTCCAGTGTCCTCGGGCCAGTTCCATCATACAGAACCAGGGATTAATGGTGTCTTGTATGTATTCATCTTCAAGGCGCCGCATCTGGATAGACAGTGCACTTTCATCAGGTGCAAGTTTTGACAATGTCTAACCTTTCGATTGCTGCCCTCTACTGCCACACACACACACAATCAATCAGATCCCCCAGAATCAGACCTCAGATCAGATACTCTATACTGGACAAACTGGCTGAAACATATCTGAGCACCAACATCTTGGGACATACTGAGTGGTTGGATGAGTGGTCTGTGGTTGGATGAGTGGTCTGTGGTTGGATGAGTGGTCTGTGGTTGGATGAGTGGTCTGTGGTTGGATGAGTGGTCTGTGGTTGGATGAGTGGTCTGTGCAGTAACAGAGTTGTGTCTCTCAGATGTGCCTATTCTGTATGTGATTGTGTTTTTTATAATCAGGGATTTTAATGAGTGTTTTGTTAAGTTGATTTATTTTGTCGATTGAGCAGCTAAACAAATAAAAAGAAGCATCATAGCATTACAAAAACAAACATTCTCACTAACAGACGCACACACCGAGTTGTCATAGTGACTTTATTACACTGCCTGACAATCCAACAACAAAAGTAAAGCCTGATGAAAGACCGTCACCATAGTGACAGGTCACATGAGTAGTTTGCTTCATCTGCGTTTCCCACAGGGACGCACCGTCGTCCGGCCCCGCCCATCCCTCGGACTTAGGTCCGTTACACCTGCCGTAGCACAGCCAATCAGCAGCGGGGACGGTCTGTACCATGCCCGCCCCCCCCCAGGCAATAAAGAGAAGAAAAAGAGGAGGGGGGGAACGTCATCAGTCCATCTCTGCGTCCGTCTGGATGTCGTGGGAGTAGCAGCATTTGTCGCCGTAGTTGCACGTTCCCTGGAGGACAGAGAGAGAGGGAGAGGGATGTCATGGATTTTAACTGATCTAGTTAAAAAGGATTTACCAAGATTCTGGTTTATTGAGAAAACATACGAGCGCAAGGACTTCAGGACAACGCACGTGAGTGGTTGATCCAAAGAAGTCCCGCCTCCTGATCTTGCGCTGCCTTAT
>NW_028176408.1:20000-37686 GCF_949987555.1 Borostomias antarcticus
ATAGACAGGGAGAGATAAACAGATAGAGAGAGAGATAGACAGGGAGAGATAAACAGAGAGAGAGAGAGATAGACAGGGAGAGATAAACAGATAGAGAGATAGACAGGGAGAGATAAACAGATAGAGAGAGAGATAGACAGGGAGAGATAAACAGATAGAGAGAGATAGACAGGGAGAGATAAACAGATAGAGAGAGAGATAGACAGGGAGAGATAAACAGATATAGAGAGATAGACAGGGAGAGATAAACAGATAGAGAGAGATAGACAGGGAGAGATAAACAGATAGAGAGAGAGATAGACAGGGAGAGATAAACAGAGAGAGATAAACAGATAGAGAGAGAGATAGACAGGGAGAGATAAACAGATAGAGAGAGATAGACAGGGAGAGATAAACAGATAGAGAGAGAGATAGACAGGGAGAGATAAACAGATAGAGAGAGATAGACAGGGAGAGATAAACAGATAGAGAGATAGACAGGGAGAGATAAACAGATATAGAGAGAGAGATAAGACAGGGAGAGATAAACAGATAGAGAGAGATAGACAGGGAGAGATAAACAGATAGAGAGAGAGATAGACAGGGAGAGATAAACAGATAGAGAGAGAGATAGACAGAGAGAGATAAACAGATAGAGAGAGAGATAGACAGGGAGAGATAAACAGATAGAGAGAGATAGACAGGGAGAGATAAACAGATAGAGAGAGATAGACAGGGAGAGATAAACAGATAGAGAGAGATAGACAGGGAGAGATAAACAGAGAGAGAGAGATAGACAGGGAGAGATAAACAGATAGAGAGAGATAGACAGGGAGAGATAAACAGATAGAGAGAGATAGACAGGGAGAGATAAACAGAGAGAGAGATAGACAGGGAGAGATAAACAGATAGAGAGAGAGATAGACAGGGAGAGATAAACAGATGGAGAGAGAGATAGACAGGGAGAGATAAACAGATAGAGAGAGAGATAGACAGGGAGAGATAAACAGATAGAGAGAGAGATAGACAGGGAGAGATAAACAGATAGAGAGAGAGATAGACAGGGTGAGATAAACAGAGAGAGAGAGAGATAGACAGGGAGAGATAAACAGATAGAGAGAGAGATAGACAGGGAGAGATAAACAGAGAGAGAGAGAGATAGACAGGGAGAGATAAACAGATAGAGAGAGAGATAGACAGGGAGAGATAAACAGATAGAGAGATAGACAGGGAGAGATAAAGAGAGAGAGAGACAGGGAGAGATAAACAGAGAGAGAGAGATAGACAGGGAGAGATAAACAGATAGAGAGATAGACAGGGAGAGATAAACAGATGGAGAGAGAGATAGACAGGGAGAGATAAACAGAGAGAGAGAGATAGACAGGGAGAGATAAACAGATAGATAGATAGACAGGGAGAGATAAACAGATAGAGAGAGATAGACAGGGAGAGATAAACAGAGAGAGAGATAGACAGGGAGATAAACAGATGGAGAGAGAAATAGACAGGGAGAGATAAACAGATAGAGAGATAGACGGGGAGAGATAAACAGAGAGAGAGAGATAGACAGGGAGAGATAAACAGAGAGAGAGAGATAGACCGGGAGAGATAAACAGAGAGAGAGATAGACAGAGAGAGAGATAGATAGAGAGAGATAGACAGGGAGAGATAAACAGATAGAGAGAGATAGACAGGGAGAGATAAACAGATAGAGAGAGATAGACAGGGAGAGATAAACAGATAGAGAGAGAGATAGACGGGGAGAGATAAACAGAGAGAGAGAGAGATAGACAGGGAGAGATAAACAGATAGAGAGAGAGATAGACGGGGAGAGATAAACAGATAGAGAGAGAGATAGACGGGGAGAGATAAACAGAGATAGAGAGAGAGATAGACAGGGAGAGATAAACAGATAGAGAGAGATAGACAGGGAGAGATAAACAGATAGAGAGATAGACAGGGAGAGATAAACAGATAGAGAGATAGACAGGGAGAGATAAACAGATAGAGAGATAGACAGGGAGAGATAAACAGATAGAGAGAGAGAGATAGACAGGGAGAGATAAACAGATAGAGAGAGAGATAGACGGGGAGAGATAAACAGAGAGAGAGAGATAGACAGGGAGAGATAAACAGATAGAGAGAGAGATAGACAGGGAGAGATAAACAGATAGAGAGAGAGAGATAGACGGGAGAGATAAACAGAGAGAGAGAGATAGACAGGGAGAGATAAACAGATAGAGAGATAGACAGGGAGAGATAAACAGATAGAGAGAGATAGACAGGGAGAGATAAACAGATAGAGAGATAGACAGGGAGAGATAAACAGATAGAGAGAGATAGACAGGGAGAGATAAACAGATAGAGAGAGAGATAGACAGGGAGAGATAAACAGATAGAGAGATAGACAGGGAGAGATAAACAGATAGAGAGATAGACAGGGAGAGATAAACAGATAGAGAGAGATAGACAGGGAGAGATAAACAGATAGAGAGAGATAGACAGGGAGAGATAAACAGATAGAGAGAGAGATAAGACAGGGAGAGATAAACAGATAGAGAGAGAGATAGACAGGGAGAGATAAACAGATGGAGAGAGAGATAGACAGGGAGAGATAAACAGATAGAGAGAGATAGACAGGGAGAGATAAACAGAGAGAGAGATAGACAGGGAGAGATAAACAGATAGAGAGAGAGATAGACAGGGAGAGATAAACAGATAGAGAGAGATAGACAGGGAGAGATAAACAGATAGAGAGATAGACAGGGAGAGATAAACAGAGAGAGAGCGATAGACAGGGAGAGATAAACAGATAGAGAGATAGACAGGGAGAGATAAACAGATGGAGAGAGAGATAGACAGGGAGAGATAAACAGAGAGAGAGAGAGAGACAGGGAGAGATAAACAGATAGAGAGAGAGATAGACAGGGAGAGATAAACAGAGAGAGAGAGATAGACAGGGAGAGATAAACAGATAGAGAGAGAGATAGACAGGGAGAGATAAACAGAGAGAGAGAGATAGACAGGGAGATAAACAGATGGAGAGAGAAATAGACAGGGAGAGATAAACAGAGAGAGAGAGATAGACAGGGAGAGATAAACAGATAGAGAGAGATAGACAGGGAGATAAACAGATAGAGAGATAGACGGGGAGAGATAAACAGAGAGAGAGAGATAGACAGGGAGAGATAAACAGAGAGAGAGAGATAGACCGGGAGATAAACAGATGGAGAGAGAAATAGACAGGGAGAGATAAACAGATAGAGAGATAGACGGGGAGAGATAAACAGAGAGAGAGAGATAGACAGGGAGAGATAAACAGATAGAGAGATAGACAGGGAGAGATAAACAGATAGAGAGAGATAGACAGGGAGAGATAAACAGATAGAGAGAGATAGACAGGGAGAGATAAACAGATAGAGAGAGAGACAGGGAGAGATAAACAGATGGAGAGAGAGATAGACAGGGAGAGATAAACAGATAGAGAGAGATAGACAGGGAGAGATAAACAGATAGAGAGAGATAGACAGGGAGAGATAAACAGATAGAGAGAGATAGACAGGGAGAGATAAACAGATAGAGAGAGATAGACAGGGAGAGATAAACAGATAGAGAGATAGACAGGGAGAGATAAACAGATAGAGAGAGATAGACAGGGAGAGATAAACAGATAGAGAGAGAGATAGACAGGGAGAGATAAACAGATAGAGAGAGAGATAGACAGGGAGAGATAAACAGATAGAGAGATAGACAGGGAGAGATAAACAGATAGAGAGAGATAGACAGGGAGAGATAAACAGATAGAGAGAGATAGACAGGGAGAGATAAACAGATAGAGAGAGATAGACAGGGAGAGATAAACAGATAGAGAGATAGACAGGGAGAGATAAACAGATAGAGAGAGAGATAGACAGATAGAGAGATAGACAGGGAGAGATAAACAGATAGAGAGAGATAGACAGGGAGAGATAAACAGATAGAGAGAGATAGACAGGGAGAGATAAACAGATAGAGAGAGATAGACAGGGAGAGATAAACAGATAGAGAGAGATAGACAGGGAGAGATAAACAGATAGAGAGAGATAGACAGGGAGAGATAAACAGATAGAGAGAGATAGACAGGGAGAGATAAACAGATAGAGAGATAGACAGGGAGAGATAAACAGATAGAGAGAGAGATAGACAGATAGAGAGATAGACAGGGAGAGATAAACAGATAGAGAGAGAGATAGACAGGGAGAGATAAACAGATAGAGAGAGATAGACAGGGAGAGATAAACAGATAGAGAGAGAGATAGACAGGGAGAGATAAACAGATAGAGAGAGAGATAGACAGGGAGAGATAAACAGATAGAGAGAGATAGACAGGGAGAGATAAACAGATAGAGAGATAGACAGGGAGAGATAAACAGATAGAGAGATAGACAGGGGGAGATAAACAGATAGAGAGAGAGATAGACAGGGAGAGATAAACAGATAGAGAGATAGACAGGGAGAGATAAACAGATAGAGAGAGATAGACAGGGAGAGATAAACAGATAGAGAGAGAGATAGACAGGGAGAGATAAACAGATAGAGAGATAGACAGGGAGAGATAAACAGATAGAGAGAGATAGACAGGGAGAGATAAACAGATAGAGAGAGAGATAGACAGAGAGAGATAAACAGATAGAGAGAGAGATAGACAGGGAGAGATAAACAGATAGAGAGAGATAGACAGGGAGAGATAAACAGATAGAGAGAGATAGACAGGGAGAGATAAACAGATAGAGAGAGATAGACAGGGAGAGATAAACAGAGAGAGAGAGATAGACAGGGAGAGATAAACAGATAGAGAGAGATAGACAGGGAGAGATAAACAGATAGAGAGAGATAGACAGGGAGAGATAAACAGAGAGAGAGATAGACAGGGAGAGATAAACAGATAGAGAGAGAGATAGACAGGGAGAGATAAACAGATGGAGAGAGAGATAGACAGGGAGAGATAAACAGATAGAGAGAGAGATAGACAGGGAGAGATAAACAGATAGAGAGAGAGATAGACAGGGAGAGATAAACAGATAGAGAGAGAGATAGACAGGGTGAGATAAACAGAGAGAGAGAGAGATAGACAGGGAGAGATAAACAGATAGAGAGAGAGATAGACAGGGAGAGATAAACAGAGAGAGAGAGAGATAGACAGGGAGAGATAAACAGATAGAGAGAGAGATAGACAGGGAGAGATAAACAGATAGAGAGATAGACAGGGAGAGATAAAGAGAGAGAGAGACAGGGAGAGATAAACAGAGAGAGAGAGATAGACAGGGAGAGATAAACAGATAGAGAGATAGACAGGGAGAGATAAACAGATGGAGAGAGAGATAGACAGGGAGAGATAAACAGAGAGAGAGAGATAGACAGGGAGAGATAAACAGATAGATAGATAGACAGGGAGAGATAAACAGATAGAGAGAGATAGACAGGGAGAGATAAACAGAGAGAGAGATAGACAGGGAGATAAACAGATGGAGAGAGAAATAGACAGGGAGAGATAAACAGATAGAGAGATAGACGGGGAGAGATAAACAGAGAGAGAGAGATAGACAGGGAGAGATAAACAGAGAGAGAGAGATAGACCGGGAGAGATAAACAGAGAGAGAGATAGACAGAGAGAGAGATAGATAGAGAGAGATAGACAGGGAGAGATAAACAGATAGAGAGAGATAGACAGGGAGAGATAAACAGATAGAGAGAGATAGACAGGGAGAGATAAACAGATAGAGAGAGAGATAGACGGGGAGAGATAAACAGAGAGAGAGAGAGATAGACAGGGAGAGATAAACAGATAGAGAGAGAGATAGACGGGGAGAGATAAACAGATAGAGAGAGAGATAGACGGGGAGAGATAAACAGAGATAGAGAGAGAGATAGACAGGGAGAGATAAACAGATAGAGAGAGATAGACAGGGAGAGATAAACAGATAGAGAGATAGACAGGGAGAGATAAACAGATAGAGAGATAGACAGGGAGAGATAAACAGATAGAGAGATAGACAGGGAGAGATAAACAGATAGAGAGAGAGAGATAGACAGGGAGAGATAAACAGATAGAGAGAGAGATAGACGGGGAGAGATAAACAGAGAGAGAGAGATAGACAGGGAGAGATAAACAGATAGAGAGAGAGATAGACAGGGAGAGATAAACAGATAGAGAGAGAGAGATAGACGGGAGAGATAAACAGAGAGAGAGAGATAGACAGGGAGAGATAAACAGATAGAGAGATAGACAGGGAGAGATAAACAGATAGAGAGAGATAGACAGGGAGAGATAAACAGATAGAGAGATAGACAGGGAGAGATAAACAGATAGAGAGAGATAGACAGGGAGAGATAAACAGATAGAGAGAGAGATAGACAGGGAGAGATAAACAGATAGAGAGATAGACAGGGAGAGATAAACAGATAGAGAGATAGACAGGGAGAGATAAACAGATAGAGAGAGATAGACAGGGAGAGATAAACAGATAGAGAGAGATAGACAGGGAGAGATAAACAGATAGAGAGAGAGATAAGACAGGGAGAGATAAACAGATAGAGAGAGAGATAGACAGGGAGAGATAAACAGATGGAGAGAGAGATAGACAGGGAGAGATAAACAGATAGAGAGAGATAGACAGGGAGAGATAAACAGAGAGAGAGATAGACAGGGAGAGATAAACAGATAGAGAGAGAGATAGACAGGGAGAGATAAACAGATAGAGAGAGATAGACAGGGAGAGATAAACAGATAGAGAGATAGACAGGGAGAGATAAACAGAGAGAGAGAGATAGACAGGGAGAGATAAACAGATAGAGAGATAGACAGGGAGAGATAAACAGATGGAGAGAGAGATAGACAGGGAGAGATAAACAGAGAGAGAGAGAGAGACAGGGAGAGATAAACAGATAGAGAGAGAGATAGACAGGGAGAGATAAACAGAGAGAGAGAGATAGACAGGGAGAGATAAACAGATAGAGAGAGAGATAGACAGGGAGAGATAAACAGAGAGAGAGAGATAGACAGGGAGAGATAAACAGATAGAGAGAGATAGACAGGGAGATAAACAGATGGAGAGAGAAATAGACAGGGAGAGATAAACAGAGAGAGAGAGATAGACAGGGAGAGATAAACAGATAGAGAGAGATAGACAGGGAGATAAACAGATAGAGAGATAGACGGGGAGAGATAAACAGAGAGAGAGAGATAGACAGGGAGAGATAAACAGAGAGAGAGAGATAGACCGGGAGATAAACAGATGGAGAGAGAAATAGACAGGGAGAGATAAACAGATAGAGAGATAGACGGGGAGAGATAAACAGAGAGAGAGAGATAGACAGGGAGAGATAAACAGATAGAGAGATAGACAGGGAGAGATAAACAGATAGAGAGAGATAGACAGGGAGAGATAAACAGATAGAGAGAGATAGACAGGGAGAGATAAACAGATAGAGAGAGAGACAGGGAGAGATAAACAGATGGAGAGAGAGATAGACAGGGAGAGATAAACAGATAGAGAGAGATAGACAGGGAGAGATAAACAGATAGAGAGAGATAGACAGGGAGAGATAAACAGATAGAGAGAGATAGACAGGGAGAGATAAACAGATAGAGAGAGATAGACAGGGAGAGATAAACAGATAGAGAGATAGACAGGGAGAGATAAACAGATAGAGAGAGATAGACAGGGAGAGATAAACAGATAGAGAGAGAGATAGACAGGGAGAGATAAACAGATAGAGAGAGAGATAGACAGGGAGAGATAAACAGATAGAGAGATAGACAGGGAGAGATAAACAGATAGAGAGAGATAGACAGGGAGAGATAAACAGATAGAGAGAGATAGACAGGGAGAGATAAACAGATAGAGAGAGATAGACAGGGAGAGATAAACAGATAGAGAGATAGACAGGGAGAGATAAACAGAGAGAGAGAGATAGACAGGGAGAGATAAACAGATAGAGAGATAGACAGGGAGAGATAAACAGATGGAGAGAGAGATAGACAGGGAGAGATAAACAGAGAGAGAGAGAGACAGGGAGAGATAAACAGATAGAGAGAGAGATAGACAGGGAGAGATAAACAGAGAGAGAGAGAGATAGACAGGGAGATAAACAGATAGAGAGAGAGATAGACAGGGAGAGATAAACAGATAGAGAGATAGACGGGGAGAGATAAACAGAGAGAGAGAGATAGACAGGGAGAGATAAACAGATAGAGAGAGAGATAGACAGGGAGAGATAAACAGATAGAGAGATAGACAGGGAGAGATAAACAGATAGAGAGAGAGATAGACAGGGAGAGATAAACAGATAGAGAGAGAGATAGACAGGGAGAGATAAGCAGATAGAGAGAGAGAGAGACAGGGAGAGATAAACAGAGAGAGATAGACAGGGAGAGATAAACAGAGAGAGATAGACAGGGAGAGATAAACAGATAGAGAGAGATAGACAGGGAGAGATAAACAGAGAGAGAGATAAGACAGGGAGAGATAAACAGAGAGAGAGATAGACAGGGAGAGATAAACAGATAGAGAGAGAGATAGACAGGGAGAGATAAACAGATAGAGAGAGATAGACAGGGAGAGATAAACAGATAGAGATAGACAGGGAGAGATAAACAGATAGAGAGAGATAGACAGGGAGAGATAAACAGATAGAGAGAGATAGACAGGGAGAGATAAACAGATAGAGAGAGATAGACAGGGAGAGATAAACAGATAGAGAGAGATAGACAGGGAGAGATAAACAGATAGAGAGATAGACAGGGAGAGATAAACAGATAGAGAGAGATAGACAGGGAGAGATAAACAGATAGAGAGAGAGATAGACAGGGAGAGATAAACAGATAGAGAGAGAGATAGACAGGGAGAGATAAACAGATAGAGAGATAGACAGGGAGAGATAAACAGATAGAGAGAGATAGACAGGGAGAGATAAACAGATAGAGAGATAGACAGGGAGAGATAAACAGATAGAGAGAGATAGACAGGGAGAGATAAACAGATAGAGAGATAGACAGGGAGAGATAAACAGAGAGAGAGAGATAGACAGGGAGAGATAAACAGATAGAGAGATAGACAGGGAGAGATAAACAGATGGAGAGAGAGATAGACAGGGAGAGATAAACAGAGAGAGAGAGAGACAGGGAGAGATAAACAGATAGAGAGAGAGATAGACAGGGAGAGATAAACAGAGAGAGAGAGAGATAGACAGGGAGATAAACAGATAGAGAGAGAGATAGACAGGGAGAGATAAACAGATAGAGAGATAGACGGGGAGAGATAAACAGAGAGAGAGAGATAGACAGGGAGAGATAAACAGATAGAGAGAGAGATAGACAGGGAGAGATAAACAGATAGAGAGAGAGATAGACAGGGAGAGATAAACAGATAGAGAGAGAGATAGACAGGGAGAGATAAACAGATAGAGAGAGAGATAGACAGGGAGAGATAAACAGATAGAGAGAGAGAGAGACAGGGAGAGATAAACAGAGAGAGATAGACAGGGAGAGATAAACAGAGAGAGATAGACAGGGAGAGATAAACAGATAGAGAGAGATAGACAGGGAGAGATAAACAGAGAGAGAGATAGACAGGGAGAGATAAACAGAGAGAGAGAGATAGACAGGGAGAGATAAACAGATAGAGAGAGAGATAGACAGGGAGAGATAAACAGATAGAGAGAGATAGACAGGGAGAGATAAACAGATAGAGATAGACAGGGAGAGATAAACAGATAGAGAGAGAGATAGACAGGGAGAGATAAACAGATAGAGAGAGATAGACAGGGAGAGATAAACAGATAGAGAGAGAGATAGACAGGGAGAGATAAACAGAGATAGAGAGAGATAGACAGGGAGAGATAAACAGATAGAGAGAGATAGACAGGGGGAGATAAACAGATAGAGAGAGAGATAGACAGGGAGAGATAAACAGAGAGAGAGATAGACAGGGAGAGATAAACAGATAGAGAGAGATATAGACAGGGAGAGATAAACAGATAGAGAGAGAGATAGACAGGGAGAGATAAACAGATAGAGAGAGAGATAGACAGGGAGAGATAAACAGATAGAGAGAGAGATAGACAGGGAGAGATAAACAGATAGAGAGAGATAGACAGGGAGAGATAAACAGATAGAGAGAGAGATAGACAGGGAGAGATAAACAGAGAGAGAGAGATAGACAGGGAGAGATAAACAGATAGAGAGAGAGATAAGACAGGGAGAGATAAACAGAGAGAGAGAGAGAGATAGACAGGGAGAGATAAACAGAGAGAGAGATAGACAGGGAGAGATAAACAGATAGAGAGAGATAGACAGGGAGAGATAAACAGAGAGAGAGAGATAGACAGGGAGAGATAAACAGATAGAGAGAGAGATAGACAGGGAGAGATAAACAGATAGAGAGAGAGATAGACAGGGAGAGATAAACAGATAGAGAGATAGACAGGGAGAGATAAACAGATAGAGAGATAGACAGGGAGAGATAAACAGAGAGAGAGAGAGATAGACAGGGAGAGATAAACAGAGAGAGAGATAGACAGGGAGAGATAAACAGAGAGAGAGAGATAGACAGGGAGAGATAAACAGATAGAGAGAGAGATAGACAGGGAGAGATAAACAGATAGAGAGAGAGAGATAGACAGGGAGAGATAAACAGATAGAGAGAGAGATAGACAGGGAGAGAAACAGATAGAGAGAGATAAACAGATAGAGAGAGATAGACAGGGAGAGATAAACAGATAGAGAGAGATAGACAGGGAGAGATAAACAGATAGAGAGAGATAGACAGGGAGAGATAAACAGATAGAGAGAGATAGACAGGGAGAGATAAACAGATAGAGAGAGAGATAGACAGGGTGAGATAAACAGATAGAGAGAGATAGACAGGGAGAGATAAACAGATAGAGAGAGAGATAGACAGGGAGAGATAAACAGATAGAGAGAGAGATAGACAGGGAGAGATAAACAGATAGAGAGAGAGATAGACAGGGAGAGATAAACAGATAGAGAGATAGACAGGGAGAGATAAACAGATAGAGAGAGATAGACAGGGAGAGATAAACAGATAGAGAGAGATAGACAGGGAGATATAAACAGATAGAGAGAGAGATAGACAGGGAGAGATAAACAGATAGAGAGAGAGATAGACAGGGAGAGATAAACAGATAGAGAGAGAGATAGACAGGGAGAGATAAACAGATAGAGAGAGATAGACAGGGAGAGATAAACAGATAGAGAGAGATAGACAGGGAGAGATAAACAGATAGAGAGATAGACAGGGAGAGAAGCAGATAGAGAGAGATAGACAGGGAGAGATAAACAGATAGAGAGAGATAGACAGGGAGAGATAAACAGATAGAGAGAGAGATAGACAGGGAGAGATAAACAGAGAGAGAGATAGACAGGGAGAGATAAACAGATAGAGAGAGAGATAGACAGGGAGAGATAAACAGAGAGAGATAGACAGGGAGAGATAAACAGATAGACAGGGAGAGATAAACAGATAGAGAGAGATAGACAGGGAGAGATAAACAGATAGAGAGAGAGATAGACAGGGAGAGATAAACAGAGAGAGAGATAGACAGGGAGAGATAAACAGATAGAGAGAGACAGGGAGAGATAAACAGATAGAGAGAGATAGACAGGGAGAGATAAACAGATAGAGAGAGAGATAGACAGGGAGAGATAAACAGATAGAGAGAGATAGACAGGGAGAGATAAACAGATAGAGAGAGATAGACAGGGAGAGATAAACAGATAGAGAGAGATAGACAGGGAGAGATAAACAGATAGAGAGAGAGATAGACAGGGAGAGATAAACAGATAGAGAGAGAGATAGACAGGGAGAGATAAACAGATAGACAGGGAGAGATAAACAGATAGAGAGAGATAGACAGGGAGAGATAAACAGATAGAGAGAGATAGACAGGGAGAGATAAACAGATAGAGAGAGATAGACAGGGAGAGATAAACAGATAGAGAGAGATAGACAGGGAGAGATAAACAGATAGAGAGAGATAGACAGGGAGAGATAAACAGATAGAGAGAGAGATAGACAGGGTGAGATAAACAGATAGAGAGAGAGATAGACAGGGAGAGATAAACAGATAGAGAGAGAGATAGACAGGGAGAGATAAACAGATAGAGAGAGAGATAGACAGGGAGAGATAAACAGATAGAGAGAGATAGACAGGGAGAGATAAACAGATAGAGAGAGAGAGATAAACAGATAGAGAGAGATATAGACAGGGGGAGAAACAGATAGAGAGAGAGATAGATAGGGAGAGATAAACAGATAGAGAGAGAGATAGACAGGGAGAGATAAACAGATAGAGAGAGATAGACAGGGAGAGATAAACAGATAGAGAGAGAGATAGACAGGGAGAGATAAACAGATAGAGAGAGAGATAGACAGGGAGAGATAAACAGATAGAGAGAGATAGACAGGGAGAGATAAACAGATAGAGAGAGATAGACAGGGAGAGATAAACAGATAGAGAGAGATAGACAGGGAGAGATAAACAGATAGAGAGAGATAGACAGGGAGAGATAAACAGAGAGAGATAGACAGGGAGAGATAAACAGATAGACAGGGAGAGATAAACAGAGAGAGATAGACAGGGAGAGATAAACAGAGAGAGATAGACAGGGAGAGATAAACAGATAGAGAGATAGACAGGGAGAGAAACAGATAGAGAGAGATAGACAGGGAGAGATAAACAGATAGAGAGAGATAGACAGGGAGAGATAAACAGATAGAGAGAGAGATAGACAGGGAGAGATAAACAGAGAGAGAGATAGACAGGGAGAGATAAACAGATAGAGAGAGAGATAGACAGGGAGAGATAAACAGATAGAGAGACAGGGAGAGATAAACAGATAGAGAGAGATAGACAGTGAGAGATAAACAGATAGAGAGATAGACAGGGAGAGATAAACAGATAGAGAGAGACAGGGAGAGATAAACAGATAGAGAGAGACAGGGAGAGATAAACAGAGAGAGAGAGACAGGGAGAGATAAACAGATAGAGAGAGACAGGGAGAGATAAACAGAGAGAGAGATAGACAGGGAGAGATAAACAGATAGAGAGAGACAGGGAGAGATAAACAGATAGAGAGAGAGATAGACAGGGAGAGATAAACAGATGGAGAGAGAGATAGACAGGGAGAGATAAACAGATGGAGAGAGAGATAAACAGAGAGAGAGAGAGAGACAGGGAGAGAAACAGATAGAGAGAGATAGACAGGGAGAGATAAACAGATAGAGAGACAGGGAGAGATAAACAGATAGAGAGATAGACAGGGAGAGATAAACAGATAGAGAGAGATAGACAGGGAGAGATAAACAGATAGAGAGAGATGGACAGGGAGAGATAAACAGATAGAGAGATAGACAGGGAGAGATAAACAGATAGAGAGAGATAGAGATAGACAGGGAGAGATAAACAGAGAGAGATAGACAGGGAGAGATAAACAGATAGAGAGAGATAGACAGGGAGAGATAAACAGATAGAGAGAGAGATAGACAGGGAGAGAAACAGAGAGAGAGAGATAGACAGGGAGAGATAAACAGATAGAGAGATAGACAGGGAGAGATAAACAGATAGAGAGAGATAGACAGGGAGAGATAAACAGATAGAGAGAGAGATAGACAGAGAGATAAACAGATAGAGAGATAGACAGAGAGAGATAAACAGATAGAGAGAGATAGACAGGGAGAGATAAACAGATAGAGAGAGAGATAGACAGGGAGAGATAAACAGATAGAGAGAGATAGACAGGGAGAGATAAACAGATAGAGAGAGAGATAGACAGGGTGAGATAAACAGATAGAGAGAGATAGACAGGGAGAGATAAACAGAGAGAGAGATAGACAGGGAGAGATAAACAGATGGAGAGAGAGATAGACAGGGTGAGATAAACAGATAGAGAGAGATAGACAGGGAGAGATAAACAGATAGAGAGAGAGATAGACAGGGAGAGATAAACAGAGAGAGAGATAGACAGGGAGAGATAAACAGATAGAGAGAGAGAGATAAACAGATAGAGAGAGATATAGACAGGGGGAGAAACAGATAGAGAGAGAGATAGACAGGGAGAGATAAACAGATAGAGAGAGAGATAGACAGGGAGAGATAAACAGATAGAGAGAGATAGACAGGGAGATATAAACAGATAGAGAGAGAGATAGACAGGGAGAGATAAACAGATAGAGAGAGAGATAGACAGGGAGAGATAAACAGATAGAGAGAGATAGACAGGGAGAGATAAACAGATAGAGAGAGAGATAGACAGGGAGAGATAAACAGATAGAGAGAGAGATAGACAGGGAGAGATAAACAGATAGAGAGAGATAGACAGGGAGAGATAAACAGATAGAGAGAGAGATAGACAGGGAGAGATAAACAGATAGAGAGAGAGATAGACAGGGAGAGATAAACAGATAGAGAGAGATAGACAGGGAGAGATAAACAGATAGAGAGAGATAGACAGGGAGAGATAAACAGATAGAGATAGACAGGGAGAGATAAACAGATAGACAGGGAGAGATAAACAGATAGAGAGAGATAGACAGGGAGAGATAAACAGAGAGAGATAGACAGGGAGAGATAAACAGATAGAGAGATAGACAGGGAGAGATAAACAGATAGAGAGAGAGATAGACAGGGAGAGATAAACAGATAGAGAGAGATAGACAGGGAGAGATAAACAGATAGAGAGATAGACAGGGAGAGAAACAGATAGAGAGAGATAGACAGGGAGAGATAAACAGATAGAGAGAGATAGACAGGGAGAGATAAACAGATAGAGAGAGAGATAGACAGGGAGAGATAAACAGAGAGAGAGATAGACAGGGAGAGATAAACAGATAGAGAGAGAGATAGACAGGGAGAGATAAACAGATAGAGAGACAGGGAGAGATAAACAGATAGAGAGAGATAGACAGTGAGAGATAAACAGATAGAGAGATAGACAGGGAGAGATAAACAGATAGAGAGAGACAGGGAGAGATAAACAGATAGAGAGAGATAGACAGGGAGAGATAAACAGATAGAGAGAGATAGACAGGGAGAGAAACAGAGAGAGAGAGATAGACAGGGAGAGATAAACAGATAGAGAGAGAGATAGACAGGGAGAGATAAACAGATAGAGAGAGATAGACAGGGAGAGATAAACAGATAGAGAGAGATAGACAGGGAGAGATAAACAGATAGAGAGAGAGAGACAGGGAGAGATAAACAGATAGACAGGGAGAGATAAACAGATAGAGAGAGAGATAGACAGGGAGAGATAAACAGATAGAGAGAGATAGACAGGGAGAGATAAACAGATAGAGAGAGATAGACAGGGAGAGATAAACAGATATAGAGAGATAGACAGGGAGAGATAAACAGAGAGAGAGAGACAGGGAGAGATAAACAGATAGAGAGAGATAGACAGGGAGAGAAACAGATAGAGAGAGATAGACAGGGAGATTTAAACAGATAGAGAGAGATAGACAGGGAGAGATAAACAGATAGAGAGAGACAGGGAGAGATAAACAGATAGAGAGAGATAGACAGGGAGAGATAAACAGATAGAGAGAGACAGGGAGAGATAAACAGATAGAGAGAGATAGACAGGGAGAGATAAACAGATAGAGAGAGATAGACAGGGAGAGATAAACAGAGAGAGAGATAGACAGGGAGAGATAAACAGATAGAGAGAGAGATAGACAGGGAGAGATAAACAGATAGAGAGAGAGATAGACAGGGAGAGATAAACAGATAGAGAGAGAGATAGACAGGGAGAGATAAACAGATAGAGAGAGAGATAGACAGGGAGAGATAAACAGAGAGAGAGAGAGATAGACAGGGAGAGATAAACAGAGAGAGAGATAGACAGGGAGAGATAAACAGATAGAGAGAGAGATAGACAGGGAGATATAAACAGATAGAGAGAGATAGACAGGGAGATATAAACAGATAGAGAGAGATGGACAGGGAGAGATAAACAGATAGAGAGAGAGATAGACAGATAGAGAGATAGACAGGGAGAGATAAACAGATAGAGAGATAGACAGGGAGAGATAAACAGATAGAGAGAGATAGACAGGGAGAGATAAACAGAGAGAGAGAGAGAGACAGAGAGAGAGAGAGATAGACAGGGAGAGATAGACAGAGAGAGATAAACAGATAGAGAGAGATAGACAGGGAGAGATAAACAGATAGAGAGAGATAGACAGGGAGAGATAGACAGAGAGAGAGAGAGATAGACAGGGAGAGATAAACAGATAGAGAGAGAGATAGACAGGGAGAGATAAACAGATAGAGAGAGAGATAAACAGAGAGAGAGACAGAGAGAGAGAGAGAAAGACAGGGAGAGATAAACAGATAGAGAGAGATAGACAGGGAGAGATAAACAGAGAGAGAGAGAGATAGACAGGGAGAGATAAACAGATAGAGAGAGAGATAGACAGGGAGAGATAAACAGATAGAGAGAGAGATAGACAGGGAGAGATAAACAGATAGAGAGAGAGATAGACAGGGAGAGATAAACAGAGAGAGAGAGAGATAGACAGGGAGAGATAAACAGATAGAGAGAGAGATAGACAGGGAGAGATAAACAGATAGAGAGAGATAGACAGGGAGATATAAACAGATAGAGAGAGATGGACAGGGAGAGATAAACAGATAGAGAGAGAGATAGACAGATAGAGAGATAGACAGGGAGAGATAAACAGATAGAGAGATAGACAGGGAGAGATAAACAGATAGAGAGAGATAGACAGGGAGAGATAAACAGAGAGAGAGAGAGAGACAGAGAGAGAGAGAGATAGACAGGGAGAGATAGACAGAGAGAGATAAACAGATAGAGAGAGATAGACAGGGAGAGATAGACAGAGAGAGATAAACAGATAGAGAGAGATAGACAGGGAGAGATAAACAGATAGAGAGAGATAGACAGGGAGAGATAGACAGAGAGAGAGAGAGATAGACAGGGAGAGATAAACAGATAGAGAGAGAGATAGACAGGGAGAGATAAACAGATAGAGAGAGAGATAAACAGAGAGAGAGACAGAGAGAGAGAGAGATAGACAGGGAGAGATAAACAGATAGAGAGAGAGATAGACAGGGAGAGATAAACAGATAGAGAGAGAGATAGACAGAGAGAGATAAACAGATAGAGAGAGAGATAGACAGGGAGAGATAAACAGATAGAGAGAGAGATAGACAGGGAGAGATAAACAGATAGAGAGAGAGATAGACAGGGAGAGATAAACAGATAGAGAGAGAGATAGACAGGGAGAGATAAACAGATAGAGAGAGAGATAGACAGGGAGAGATAAACAGATAGAGAGAGAGATAGACAGAGAGAGATAAACAGATAGAGAGAGAGATAGACAGGGAGAGATAAACAGATAGAGAGAGAGATAGACAGGGAGAGATAAACAGATAGAGAGAGAGATAGACAGGGAGAGATAAACAGAGAGAGAGAGAGATAGACAGGGAGAGAGAGAGGACATAATGAATAACTGGAAATACGTATTGCTTAACGTGTGTGTGATTCTCACCTGAACTGGAGCAGTGGGGGAGTGTGTGTGTGTGTGTCTGTGTGTGTGTGCGTGTGTGCGCGTGCGTGTGTGTGATTGTCACCTGAACTGGAGCAGTGGGGGAGTGTGTGTGTGTGTGTGTGTGTGTGTGTCTC
>NW_028176407.1:0-15000 GCF_949987555.1 Borostomias antarcticus
AGCCCAGCACACATTTCTCAGAGCAGCAGCAGCTCCTTCCACCGCTGAGAAATGTGGGGATGTAGAGAGGGACGAGGGTAACGGGTGTGTGTGTGTGTGTGTGTGTGTGTGTGTGTGTGTGTGTGTGTGTGTGTGTGTGTGTGAGTATGTGTGTGTGTGCGCGCGTGCGTGCGTGTGTGTGCGGGCGCGTGCGTGGTGCATGCGTGCGTGTGTGTGTGTGTGTGTGTGTGCGGGCGCGTGCGTGTGCGCCTGTGTGTGTGTGTGTGTGTGTGTGTGTGTGTGTGTGTGTAGTAAACAGAAAGCAGGAGAGACGTGGGGGAGGAAAGGTTAAAAAGAAGAACAGAGATGATTTGCAGTTCACACGTTCACACACACATGCACACACACACTCCCACCCATAAACACACACACACACACACACACACACACACACCCTGTCTCTGCACAGCTTGAAGAGAGTCGTTCATGAGCGAAATGCGGCACACGGCCATAGAGGCACATTTGGTTTCTATTAGACGACAGTGCATTTATGTGGCATGATGTTAAAAATCACAACATAAATTCTGAGAGTCGTAAATTCGCCATCCATTTTGGAGGGGAGAGGAGGGGAGGGGGGGGGGTTCTCTCTCCAACAAATGGTCTGTTGGAAAACAAAGGTAGGAGATTTATGGAACCCAAAATATGAAGAGGCCGGTCTGGCAGTAAACAAGGTGATTTTGACCTATGACTGTGCGCTTTGGTCATTTGAGGATAGGAGCCAGATCGCTCGCTTATCGGCTCGTTCACGTCGGCGTCTTTCCACCGTCGTCAATCACCGCGTTTATCATCGTCTTGAAAGAATCTCTCATCGTGGCGATCCTTCTTATCGTCCTAACTTTTCACGCCCACGTTGACCGTTATCACCATGTTGTTGTTGTTATTTACAAAGTGATACATAAACCGGTAATGATAGTCTTACGTAAGTGACAGTCGGGGTTGGACGGCCCCTCTAGAAATCATGACGGTGACAGCGAAAGTCGAGTGCGGCGGCGGCGGTAGCATTAGCGGCGGTAGCGTTAGCGGTAGCATTAGCAGCGGTAGCGTTAGCGTTAGCGCTAGTGTATTTCTATGATACTGATCTCATGCTTCTGACAGTAATGGTACTTATGGTAATGGCCTCCCTGAACTAGACATCACCCTCCCCCTGCCCAGACACAGGGCCTGATTTAAACATGGACCCCCGCCAGACCCAACCCCGGGCCAGGGGGAGGAGGAGGAGGAGGAGGAGGTGGAGGAGGGGGAGGAGGCCACGGAAGCGCAATCCTCCGGCCAATCAGCCGGTCTCTCCTCCGCGCCCCGGCTCTCCTAGCCTGGTTTCGCCGGCTACCCAGGACGAAGAGGAGGAGGAGGCCAGAGGAGAGGAGGGGGTGGGGGGAGCAGCATGTCCTCCACTAGATCTCCTCTTTCTCCTTCACGTCCCTTCTCTCCCTCTCTGGCCAACCCCTGCCTATTAGGTGCAAAGAATCCCTGGCAGATCATTTGTTTAGTAAATGAAACAGATGTCTTTTCACCATTCTGGGGGGTGGAGTGAGCTCCCGAGGGGGGGGGGGGGGGGGATCTCCTCTCCTCCCTCTCTCTCTCTCTCTCTCTCTCCCTCTCTCCGTCCGGGGGGTCATGTGGAATGCACCCCAGGGGTGGTTGGAGGGAAGAAAAATAACAAGGCAGTGTGAGTGCCTGGGGACCACAAACATCATTCACATCTCCCCATAATCATCAAGGCGATGCTCGGATGCCTCCTTAATTTACATAATACCATCCTGACACTTTTACTCCCGCTATCCATCACGGACGGGATGAGGCCCTCTCTCTCTCTCTCTCCTCTCTTCCCTCACTCTGCCCCCCCCCTCTCTCTCTCTCTCTCTCTCTCTCTCTCTCCTCTCTTCCCTCACTCTGCCCCTCCCCTCTCTCTCTCTCTCTCTCTCCTCTCTTCCCTCACTCTGCCCCCCCCGCTCTCTCTCTCTCTCTCTCTCTCTCACTCTCCTCTCTTCTCTTACTCTCCCCCCGTCTCTCTCTCTCACTCTCCTCTCTTCTCTCACTCTCCCCTGTCTCCCTCTCTCTCTTCTCCCCCCCCTCTCTTCTCTCACTCTGCCCCCCCTCTCTCTCTCTCTCCCTCCCTCCCTCTCTCACTCCCCCTCTCTCTCCCTCCCTCTCTCTCTCCCTCTCCCTCTCTCTTTCTCTCCCCCCTGTCTCTCTCTCTCCCTCTCTCTGATTGTGTCCTGTGTTTATCTGCCGGAGCACAAGATGGATTCCCTCCTGCTCCTCAACCTTATGTTCAGCAGATATGAATGTTCACTGGATGATGAAGCATCGAGTCAGCTAATAATAAACACCAAACACATATTCAAACAGGAGGAGGAGAAAGAAAGAAAGAAAGAAAGAAAGAAAGAAAGAAAAAGAAAGAAAGAAAGAAAGAAAGAAAGAAAGAAAGAAAGAAAGAAAGAAAGAAAGAAAGAAAGAAAGAAAGAAAGAAAGAAAAAGAAACCTTCTCCTCCGTTCGGGTGATGCCAAGAGCTGGATATGGGGTGTTTGTGATTGGGAAGGTATTCTGAGGATAGCTGAGTTAGAAACACAATTCTCTTCCCTTTAAAAGGCCATTGTTTCACCAGGCTAAAAAAGGGAAGAAAATAATGGAGAGAAGGAGATGAAATATAACAGATATAACAGACGCTCGACGGTGAGAATTAAGATTTGCGGCGAAGAACAAGTTTTGTATTGTCTGACGATGCGATCGACTGGTCGGACTTAAAACTTCCCCACAAAGTGCTCATCAAGTCGCCGTGTCATTTGTCAAAACGGGTCAGTGTGCAGACAATGTCACTTCTCCGAGAGCCGGCGATGATAATGTGCATTGACACCATCATAGATATGTAAATTATTCACATGCCATTAAATGCATGGCGGGGGGGCAGGGTCTGGGTCGGCGTTTGGGGGGCACATCAGGGGTGTCTATCAAGACCAGATGAATTCTGCATTCATGAAGTGATCGGGCCAGACCAGACTAATGATGTATAGAGCTAGGAGGCACACACCATCAGCACAACTTCAATGGTTTCATTTCCATGTAGTATAATGGAGATTTGAGACATTTGCATGTGAATGTGTATCAGCAAGCCAAAAGGTTATGCTATGTTTTAAAGTATGTCGTTAACCTGATATCACCCTGAAACAGTACTCAATTCCTTAATAATTACTAGTTAGTTACTACTTGGGATTGAAAACAGTTACCTCATAATAAGAAATGATAGAATGCTAATCTGTGATGGAGAGTGAGGACATGCTAGTTCTCTGCGCTGGTACTTCTGTCACATCGCTCACATCGTTGCGTCTAGACGTGCGTCGCGCTCAAGGCTGTCTGTCTGTGATGACGCAGTCGAAGCCAGACAGAGGGTGTTTCAATGACAAGCAAGAAAGGTACACAACACCTCAAACCAGTCAATTCACTAGATATATGGAGATCATCATAAAACAATCGCAGCGCAGTTATGATTTCCAGATGTAATAAAGACCTACGTCAAAGACTAGCTTGATTTTCAGCAGCGATATTAGGATGTGAAATATTAGCAAGTGTTAAAAAGCAATAGCACTGAGCTGGAGAGACCGGCGGGGTATTCTGTGACTCTCGGCATGTTTTGTGTCTCTCTTCCTGGTTGCCTGTCTCTCCTCCTATCACATGTTTTATGAATTAGACAGGGAGGGGGGGGGATAGATGGCGCACTTTGCATTTTTTTGGCACTCTCAGTCCTCAAAGTTTCCTTTACGATAACAAAAAACCATTAGCTGCTGTCACACTGCGAGGAAGAGAGATTATTTTTTTTATTGAAATGAGATTAAAATGATAAGTTTGACTGAGGCTTCCACCTGATAAAATATTTCTGCTCATAAACGTGGTGTGGGCACAGGGATTAGAGAGAGAGAGGGGGGGGGAGGGCAGAGAAATTCATAATGTATAATAAAACAAAAGGTGTCATGGGAAATAACATTGATATTAAAATTAGAATAAGACAGGATCTACAGTATATGAAAAATGCAGATTTAAAAAATGTAAATGTTGTCAGGTTGTAAAAATGGAGCGAACTGATGTTGTGATTGTGACATGAGAGTACCAGGATGTCTGAGCTACCATTCAATAAGACAACAGCAGGTGACCTATCGCTTATCTTTGTCTCACCGAGTTGTCAACAAACTGTTAAGTGTGTACAGTACAGTGTGTGTGTGTGTGTGTGTGTGTGTAGCACTTAACTAGGGTTCTGTGAAAATGAGTAATACATTCAAGATTAAGGCGGTAATTTATATGAATGTAATACTGCTGCACATTCTACTTGAAGATTACTATACCTGAGTGTGATATATAGATTACTATACTTGAGTGTGATATATAGATTACTATACTTGAGTGTGATATATAGATTACTATACCTGAGTGTGCTCAGAATATAATGAAGGAGCTTAATTGAACCGTTTCAGTGAGATGGTGAAAGTCACCTGATTGGACTGAGATTGATCTGGGGATGAATTTCTTAAAAAAAAAAAGAAAAGAAAAAGAGAAAAAAAAGAATTGATAAGCTACAACTATTTACCTCAACATACATTTACAGATATCCAATGTGACTTACAATGTTTTGAGCTAGTGTTGGGGTTCCAGACCTTGCCTTAGGTGCCTTGCTCAAGGGCACACCGGTAGTTGATGACTGTGAAGTGGCCTGGCTGGTTCTCCTTACCGAAGCACTGGAGAACCCCGATATAATAACAGAACCGCGAGCATCACGGCACCATCACATACTACCCCCCCCCCCCCCCAATCCAGTCAGAAGACATGAAAAGCAACGGCAGACACAAATATATTCCATCTTTCACTCTACAGGTTACTCTGAGGGAAGGGGTGGGCGACGTGAACCGGAGGTTGAGAGCGGATGTTTAAAAGGACACGGCGCCCGTCACGACAGAGGGGGAGTGTCACCGCCTCCTCCGCTCTTAGGGCTCGTTATTTACTCGGCGGCGGCGATGGCGGGCAGGCGGGAGAGAGAGAGAGAGAGAGAGACTCCCCAGGGAGAGTGGCAGGCACAGCAGCTGCTGAAAGTTTTGTCGGTGCCAACTGCCAACCCTGGGTATGACGACGCGCCGTGCCAGTGCCACTCACTGTGGGACGCGTTGTAGGGAGATGAGACATCACTACTTCCTGCCTAAACTTGGCGATGAGCTTTTGACGCCAGAACTGCAGAATGGGCTGGATAAGTGAAGCTAAACCTGAATTTAAATGTGGTAACAACTTCCCATCCACACACCGTGTTTTATAGATATAACGAGCAGCCAATAGCTTTCAATAAAGATGTCTATCTATTTACAGTTCTTTTTTTTTGCCTCTTGTCAAAATGCATTCTTAAAGGTAGAGTTCAACAACTATAGCATTTAGCTTCTTTTTGCAGTTGAAATGTGTTAGCATTGTGAGAAATGCTATTGGAAGCAGATGAACACAGCTTGCATATTCTCTGAAAGTCCCTCAACCCCATCCCAGATAGAAAGCGGATCTGGGCCATATGCAGGCCAGATCTGGCCCTTGTGGCTTAGTTCCGGCCCATATATGGCCCAGAATCATTACACATCCGCTTGCTATCTGGGATGCATGCGTGTCGTGGCTCTGTGGGTGCGCACGTGTGAAAGCTAAACGGTGACTGAGCGAACGTGGCCGACCATTGGGTCATGTGACTAACATTAACACAAAGCTACTGGCTAATCAAGAGGGATCAAATTGAAAAACTCAATCAGGCATGAATATTTGTAGCAAGGGATTCCCTAACCTAGCTAGCTTGGCTACGTTAGCTACCCAGACAGCAATCCGATCAGGGCCATATACAGGCCACTTGTGGCTTAGTTCCGGCCCATATATGGCCCAGATCCGCTTGCTAACTGGGTAGCTGTGTCCAGAGCTGGCAAACTTCACACATTGAGAGTGAGACTCAAATGACCTGTTTCAAACACATCACATTTCTCATTCTTATAAAGAAAAATATAAGCATTCCCAGATAGCAAGGCCTAGATCCGCTTTCTATCTGGGTTTCAGCTGATGTGCTTTTTTACTGTGAATTTACAGCCTGCATGCTTTGAAAATGTTGGACTGACTAGTAGGGAACTATATATCAGTGCTTCAAATTCTTAAGAGCAATTTGACAGGTGGTGAGTATTAACCAATGTAGTGGCTTTTCAGGCAGTGAGAGCAGATCAGACAGACGGTGAATATGCTGTTTTACGAGACTTGGTGTTTTATCGGAGCTGGAGTCAGAGACGTTTTTACCCAGCTTCACGTGCCGTTTCCTGTCAGACAGGAAGTGAGCGATCCACCAGCGGATGGACTCCGGTACGCGCAGCAGAGAGAGCATGTCCTCCAGTGTGGGCGGGAGGATGGGGTTGAAAGCAGAGCTGAAGTCCACAGACAGGATCCTGGCGTAGTGTAGCTGCCTAGCGAGTCCAGGTGCAGTAGGACAACCTCAAAATACATCTAGGAAGAACGTCATTGATTTGTCCATATGCTGCCATTAGCATTACAAACAATGCTAACACACTTCAAATCCAAATACTTCAAGAACATAGTGGATTTTAGGAAGGTCTGGATTCATGAGAAGGGTCTAGGGTCTTATTTATTTATTTATTTATTGGGGAGGAGCAAAGTGTTGAAGATTTAACACATATGAGGATCCGGTAGCAGTAGCCAGGACTATGGACTGGGCATCAGTATTATTACAACATGAAACCATGTGAACCAGAGATCCCTTCAACTGGAAAAAAAATCACTGGGTAAAAGTGTTTCATAAGGTATTGGAGCAATTTCTATATCATTGAAAACCTGAATGTAGCATATAGGAACATTGGTAAAGTACTACAGTGCATTCATGAGTGCAAATGAACTACAAGCGCATGATTCCGCAAAAGAGACAACGAACCCTAGTCTCAGTACGAGGATATAGAAGACAACCTGTTTGAATTTGTGTTGCCTATATTCTCAATTCATGACATTAATAGAGAACGCTGTATGTATTCCTTTGCCTACGCTACATCCCTCCACCAAGTGTCAGGAAAATCTGTCTTTTCGGTAGATTTTGCATGATCTTTAACCTGCTTTGCACAACCATCTGGGAACTAATATCTGTTGAAAAGAGTTTGGAAAAGGACAGGATCTTTCAAAAATACCTGGCAGATGATTGGATGAATCTGTCAATCACCGTCAATCACCCGTTAACTTCAACCTCTCCTCGTTATCGTCACCCCTAAACAAACCCGCTCGGCGACTGTTTGTCTGTCACAAACAGATCCCTATGGAGAGTGTCCAGACTGATTTGCGAGACAAACAGAATGTGAGCTTGTAGGATCAGGAAGGTCTCTCAAGGCTAGTGATCCTGTCGACACACAAACAAAGAGAAAAACATACGGGACCAACAATTACCTCCTGCTGGACTTTGTCCTAGCAGAGGTAACAACTATCCATACCCACACTTTAATGTTTGAGAGAGAGAGAGAGAGAGAGAGAGAGAGAGAGAGAGTGTGTGTGTGTGTGTGTATTTGTCTTCAAAGACCTGGCCGTCTGATCAAATACCCTAAGTACGTGGGCACTGAAATGAGAAGGAGAATGTTGACTCTTGAGCTTTAATTTTCTCTTGAATGTACACTTCCTTTTGAGACAAGGTCAAAGGTTGAGGTAGGTGTGTGTCCGTGTGTGTTTGTATGGAGGGGGTATTGTGTAGGCTAAGAGAAGCATCACGGTTTCAGGGACTCATGGGATGACGTATTAATGCACAGACCAAAAGGCTGTAATATCAGTTCATTAATATAGGTACTGTAATATCAGTTCATTAATATAGGTACTGTAGCCTAATGGAAAATCGCAAAGGAGGCTAAATGATAAGCTATTCTCCAACCTCACACGCACGTCTGGGCTGGACTGGCTTATGAGTTATTACTACTATTACTACTACTATTACTACTATTACTACTACTATTACTACTATTACTAGTATTACTACTACTATTACTACTATTACTACTGCTATTACTACTATTACTACTACTATTACTACTATTACTACTACTATTACTACTACTACCACTACTACCACTACTACTATTACTACTACTACTACTACTACTACTACTACCATTACTACTACTACTACTACTACTACTACTACTACTACTACTACTACTTCTACTACTACTACTACTACTACTACTACTACTACTACTACTACTATTACTACTACTATTACTACTACTACTACTACTACTACTACTACTACAACTACTAGTAGTACTACTACTATTACTACTACTACTACTACTACTACTACCACTACTACTACTACTACTACTACTATTACTACTATTACTACTACTAGTACTACTAGTACTACTACTATTACTACTCCTATTCTCAGGATTCAACATGTTATGGGAAGACCTTTAAAACGATGGTCTTGCACCCGATGCATCTGAACCTGACTGAAGACTGTTACTCACAAAGTTGGTCATTGGTGTTTTGATGAACATCCAGGTCTTTGTGCGTCCTCGTCTCTCAACACAGATTCAGCCCTCTCCTGTAAATCAGGCCTGGCCTGACCCAGGTCAACCCTCCGCCCGCCCCCCCCACCTCAGGCGGGGGAGAAGCCAGAGATCCTCCTCTTAGAAAAAGAGAAGAAGAAGAAGAAGCGAAAAAAAAGAGCCCTCTTTGATATGAGCCTCCCCGAGGGGCTCTCCTGCTACTAAAGAATGTTAGAAGTTCAAGTTCCAGCCACTAGCCCCTGAAAGATGACCTCGTCTGCCAGATGGCCTCTGTGACCAGGGCTTCAAGGGCAAGGAGGAGGAGGAGGAGCAGGCGGGCAGGCAGGCTCAGACCGGGGGAGGAGGAGGAGGAGGAGGAGGAGCAGGCAGGCTCAGACCGGGGGAGGAGGAGGAGGAGAGGAGGAGGAGGAGGAGCAGGCGGGCAGCAGGCTCAGACCGGGGGAGGAGGAGAGGAGGAGGAGGAGGAGCAGGCAGGCTCAGACCGGGGGAGGAGGAGGAGGAGGAGGAGAAGAGGAGGAGGAGCAGGCGGGCAGGCAGGCTCAGACCGGAGGAGGAGGAGGAGCAGGCGGGCAGGCAGGCTCAGACCGGAGGAGGAGGAGGAGAGGAGGAGGAGGAGCAGGCAGGCAGGCTCAGACCGGGGGAGGAGGAGGAGGAGCAGGCGGGCAGGCAGGCTCAGACCGGAGGAGGAGGAGGAGAGGAGGAGGAGGAGCAGGCAGGCAGGCTCAGACCGGGGGAGGAGGAGGAGGAGCAGGCGGGCAGGCAGGCTCAGACCGGGGGAGGAGGAGGAGGAGGAGGAGGAGGAGGAGGAGGAAGAGCAGGCGGCCAGGCAAGCAGGCAGGCTCAGACCGGGGGAGGAAGAGGAGGAGGCGGAGCAGACAGACAGGTGGGCAGACAGACAGGCTCAGACCGGGGGAAGAGAGGAGGAGCAGGCAGACAGACAGGCTCAGACCGGGTAAGGGGAGAAGCAGCAGACAGACAGGCGGGCAGACAGACAGGCTCAGACCGGGTAAGGGGAGGAGGAGCAGACAGACAGACAGGTGGGCAGACAGACAGGCTCAGACCGGGTAAGGGGAGGATGACCAGCGGACTGGAGAAAGGATAGGATGGTTCATATCTGTACGGCTGCAAAGTCTGCATGAATAATTGACAGGCAGACGGGGAAAGAGGCAGAAGTCTTAGAGTTGTGCGCTGAAAATCTTCTACCGCTTTCCTAACCGTTGTGTCGATGTGGACGCTTACAGTAGAACTACAGGCTATTGTACTATTTTACAAAGCTGTCTCAATTATAGAAGAAGAAAACAAGCTAGCGCAGGCCCTGAACGACGCATCTTGTGTTCTGAGGTGAGCACATGTCTGTGCATGTGTCAACACTCTCCTCAGTCCTGCTGTGGGTAATGAGAGCTGGAACACTCTTCACTAATGCCTTCTCCCATAGATGTCGACCCCCCCCAAAAAAAAAAAACACAAAAAAACAACAACAACAAAAAAACATGTCAACAATTTTGACCTGCTCGAGGGCCCAACTGTGTCTGTAATCTTAAATCCTTATTAACCTAGTTAATCTCTGTTTCACAACAAGACTGTGAGCGAACGAAGCCGGTCAGTCTTTATCTTGCCTTTCAGAAGACTACCAAAAGTTAGCGACTAGCAAACCTACTATTACCGACCAGCCAACCAGCTAGCCCGAGCTCCCGGGAGCGTCTTAACGAGCCGGCTTAAACGCTCCTCTTCTCGGGGAAAAGAGGGAATCTATTTTTTGCCCATTAGTGCGGGTATTAAGAGCCATTATTTGCCGTAGCTACTTACTCCCACATCACCCGCCATTACTGGTATTATTCAGTCCAACTTGAAAGGACACGGGGGTGTTTGAAAAGTGCCCGAGCCCAGCATTTGTTTGGCTCTTCCCACTCTTTTTTTCCTATGAGGGGAGGAGGGGGCTAAAGCGTGCTAACATGCTCCGCTCAGACTGAGCACAATACTGGCGTGATGGGGGTGGGCTGGGGACATACAGTATACAGCACAGACCTGCCGTTGAGATAATTATATATATATATAGGTATATATATGTATAGGTATATATATATATGTATATATATATATATAGGTATATATATATGTATAGGTATATAGGTACATTTTTATTAATATTTAATTAATTAATTAATTTGTATTTATTTTATTTATGTGTGTGTGTTTTTAATGTAGCTATTTTACAGAAGGTATCTACTTCATCTGCATGCTATTTTAAAACGAGTCAGAACCACAGTTGTGTTAACGAGGACAGGGCCATCCCTGAACAACCCCCACGGAACCTGAACACTCGAACGACAGAGCTCTTCTCGTTTTACACCCCCCCCCCCCTCCTCCCACCCCCCCCCCCCCCCCCCTCCCACTCCCCCCCCCCCTCCCCACTCAGATATTGCTGAGTCGGCAGCGGTCCCCCCCCCCCGCCCGGGGAGACGCGGCTGCTGTGAGGAACAGCTAGAATGGCACCGCCAGCCTCACCTGTAAGGCCATCTCTCTGCCTCGGCCTATCGACCAGACGGACCCCTGAACACACGTCTGGGCTCCTGGGGGGGGCGGGGGGGGGGGGGCATGGATCCCATTGCCGCGATGCCCTTGGCGTAGAGTGGTGTCCAGTGACTGAGAAGAACAGGATGGAGGGTACAGGATGGGGGGGTCTAGGGTACAGGATGGGGGGTCTAGGGTACAGGATAGGGGGGTCTAGGGTACAGGATGGGGGGTCTAGGGTACAGGATGGGGGGTCTAGGGTACAGGATGGGGGGGTCTAGGGTACAGGATGGAGGGGTCTAGGGTACAGGATGGGGGGGTCTAGGGTACAGGATGGGGGGTCTAGGGTACAGGATGGGGGGTCTAGGGTACAGGATGGGGGGTCTAGGGTACAGGATGGGGGGTTTAGGGTACAGGATGGGGGGTTTAGGGTACAGGATGGGGGGGTCTAGGGTACAGGATGGGGGGTCTAGGGTATAGGATGGGGGGTCTAGGATGGGGGGGTATAGGATACAGGATGGGGGGGGTCTAGGGTACAGGATGGGGGGTTTAGGGTACAGGGTTAAGCTGAGGATACACTACAAGATATTCTGCCCTATTTTATTCACGATTCACAATCCTGCCGAGTCTGTCCTAGTCAGCAGTTTGCACTAGTTGGGGGTAGTCGGAGTGGCAATTTAGCACAGAAATCTGTAAGTGTATGAGGGGTACAGATTTAAATCGGCAAGTGTATGATGAGAACAGACTTCTCCCGATCCGAGTCGGAGAGAGTCGGAGCATATCAAACATGTTTGATATTTTTTTGCAGATTCTGCACGCAATCGTGTAGTGTAAACTCATCCAGTCGTTAAATGTGCAATGTGCCTAGTTTTTCAGTTGTCATACAAAAATCATCAGAAGCCAGTCGTCTAGTGTATACTCCCAGTCGTCTAGTGTATACTCTCAGAAGCCAGTTGTCTAGTGTATACTCCCAGTCGTCTAGTGTATACTCCCAGTCGCGTCTAGTGTATACTCCCAGTGGTCTAGTGTATACTCCCAGTGGTCTAGTGTATACTCCCAGTGGTCTAGTGTATACTCCCAGTCGTCTAGTGTATACTCCCAGTGGTCTAGTGTATACTCCCAGTCGTCTAGTGTATACTCCCAGTCGTCTAGTGTATACTCCCAGTCATTTCATATCTGTTGAGATTGTGAAAGTCTTCTAGTGTATACGAGGCTTTAGAGAGTCAGGTCGGGGACCTCAGTGTCCAATATTCCATTATTAACCTTAATAATGCATTGTCTCGCTTTAGATCCACTACTGCAAAATTACATAATAAGTGCATAATTAACTGCTATTAAATGCATAATACGTGCATAATGGCAGTCTATAAACAGTTAACAAGCTTCTTATAAGTGCTTATAAATGTCTTATAATCTAACAATAAACGTGTTTATTATGCTATTATTAAACACTTGTGTAGTCTTATTTACGCATAATAATGTCTTATAAGCATGTTAAAAGGATTTATAAGGTCCTTATTACCTATTAATTAACGCTTATTACGGATGGTTACTATAAAGCGCTTCCCAAAACAGTACTGTACATATAGTACACACTTTATAACAGTATACTGTACAACAATCACATGCACGTATCTGAACAAACAGGCAAATACATATAACATACACACACACATTGACACAGATAATGTTATCACATACGCTACACACACACGCACACGCACACACACACACACACACACACACACACAAACACACACAGACACACACATTTAACTACTCACACTGCATTGATACACCAGAAGTGGAACATTATGCACACAAAAACACACACAAACAAACACACACACAAACACACACACACACTCACACACACACACACACACACACACACACACACACACACACACACACACACGCTAGGAGTCGGAATGGCATCTGCGCTCCCCGGTGACCCTGTCTGGCTGGCCCCGGCGTTTTTTTTTCTTCTTCCCCTTTTTTTGTATTTTTCTTCCCTTTTGACACATCAGATGAGGAGGTGCGGAGGGTGGGAGGACGTGGAGGAGAGCCAGCCGTCCTATCAGGCGCTGCGTTTCTCACTCGGCTAACACCTCGCCGTTCAGCAGGGTGCCAGGTCCGGGACTGAGGCTCTCGCGCGGCCGCCCGGCTCGACAGACACACTCCCTCCTGCCTCATCTATTTGTGTGATTCCTACGCTGTTCCAAAAGTATGCAGCACACTGACTGACCCTCCGTGTATCTCCCAGTTCTTTTGGGTTTCTTGTTATTCTTTCCCCCCGTGGCTCCGCCCCCGTCCTCCTCTACCCCCCCCCCCCCTCTCTACCACCCTCCCGCCCCCGTCCCCCCCCCTCCCCACACTCGAGAGTTGTTAAACGTTGAAGATTTGTAGCGTTTGGACTTCGGTCAGTCTTGTTGGATTTCGTTCTTTCTCCCTGTTGCGTTCCATTAAATGTTATGTTATGTTATTTTTATTTATAATGCGCCCCCCAACCAACTGTTACATCAGCCTGGGGCGCAGCCCGGGTACAAAGAGAGACACACAAAAACAATGGACTGCAGAGACACAAAATAATCAAGAAACTACATTTAAGACACAAGACAAGGACATAAATTATAGATCGTCTGCGAGAAAGAGGTGAGTTTGAAGCTGTGCTCTAAAAGAGTCCAGGGTGGTGGCAGACTTGATGTTCAGAGGAAGCTTGTTCCATAGCCCAGGTGCATCACAGAGAATGCACGGTCTCCCTTTGTGACAAGTTTTGACCGTGGGACCTTCAGGGTCATCTGGTTGTCAGATCTGAGCCGGCGACCAGGCCTGAAGCTGGTAGGTTGGTCCAGGAGATCTTTGATGTACGCTGAATGAATGATGATGAATGATGTGGCCCTATGCCCCGCCTCTCACTCGTCAAGTATAGGCCACCTCCTATTGGTTCATATACAGACGGCCCCCTGTCAATCACCCAATAAGAATAGGATTGAACCACCATTGTTTTCTGTATCATAGGACAGCGCATGTTTGTATAGAGAGAATTGAGTGTGATCTGAGAAGAGATACCGTTTGTGTGAGACGTATCTTCGTGAGTAGATACTAATATCTCAATATATCTCAGCTCTTCCTCCAGAGCAGTTGGCTTGTTGAAAGTGAAGTCGACCGAGGCACTTGGGAATGATCTCTCTCTCTCTACCTCCTTTCTCTCTGAAATTCCCATTTGCGCGGTCTCTCTTACTGTGAATGCACACCCACGGTTGACGTGGTCTCTCTTACTGTGAATGCACACCCACGAGCGATGTGGGTGAGGAAGGTGTCCAGCTCCTTTTCACTTCCTATGAATAGCTGTTCATATTCTAGGAATTCAGATAAAGGAACATCTAGTGAGTTGAAATTCCAGAACTGCAAATTTGAAGCGAATCCGCTGTGGCCAAGAGGAAAAAGCCAATTTATGACTGCCACAGAAAGTACAGTAATCCACTGAGAGATGTCAGCTATTAAATACCCTCACTAGAACGAGCAAACAGAAAAGTAGAAAAGCAATTTCAGTTCCAATATTGTCACAAAACCACTGTTTCATGCCAGAGTAGATGTTTACTAGGCTAACCGACACTTTGATTCGATTTCGAAAATCGACCAATTAGTTAGCATTGGCGGTAAGCACAATTTGCAACTAAAATATGTAAATGGCACATGAAGACAGATTCTGCCCGATACGACCACCCGTTTGGTGGTAGATGAGCAATACGCTGTATTGTACTATTGCTGCGTTCCTATTGGCTGGGAAGTGGTGAGGTGGGAGATGGGAGAGACGGAGGATGACGTCACCTCTGAGGTCACCGCGTTAGAGTAGACGACAACAACAGCTCGGAACAAAGATGGACGCCAGCTAGCTTC
>NW_028176406.1:0-5000 GCF_949987555.1 Borostomias antarcticus
TCCCTCTTCCCTCCATCATTCCTCCTCCCACCTCCTCCTCCTATCCCTCCTCCCTCCATCATTCCTCCTCCCTCCTCCTCCCTCCATCCCTCCTCCTCCTCCTATCCCTCCTCCCTCCATCATTCCTCATCCCTCCATCCCTCCTCCTCCCCCTATCCCTCCTCCTCCCTCCATCCCTCCTCCTCCTCCTATCCCTCCTCCTCCCTCCATCCCTCCTCCTCCCTCCATCATTCCTCATCCCTCCATCCCTCCTCCTCCCCCTATCCCTCCTCCTCCCTCCATCCCTCCTCCTCCTCCTATCCCTCCTCCTCCCTCCATCCCTCCTCCTCCCTCCATCATTCCTCCTCCCTCCATCCTTCCTCCCTCCTCCTCCATCCCCTTTCACCTCTCTCCAAAATCCTTTTCCGGATCGCCAGGGATCAAAAGCCCCTCGCCGCGTGCCTCACCCCTCACTTCCTGGTTTCCTGTGCTCTTCCTGTTAACCCCCGCCCCCCCCTCCAGGTGGAGGTGATCGGTGGAGCCGACATGTACCAGGCGGTGTGCAGGAAGTGCTACGGCGGCCTGGCGGACAAGGAGAACAGCGCGCCGCCGCCCCGCTGGGAGGAGACGCCGCCGCACCTCGGCCTCACGGGCAGGCAGCCCGACGCCGGCTACATCCCCAGGAGGCTCACCGCCCTGCACCTCTGAGCGCCGGCCGGAGGGGGGACGCCATTTTGAAATGCGTTCAAAGACTGAACGTTTGTTTTTGAAGTCTACCTGCAGTGCCGGGTGGGTGGGGGGGGTTGGGGTTGTTGTTGTTGTTTTGTGTGTGAACAGCTGGTTCCGTGGTGCCAGACTAGAACAAACGAGAGCAGATAAGTCATTGAGATGGATCAGGACGGTCTTTGCGCCCAGGTCTGGTGGATATGAGACGGGGTATACTAGCTTCTGAACCATCACTGATGCAAAGCCTAAAACACACACTGTAAAATGTCACCAAGATATGGAGGTATACATACTTATATTACCGGAGTACGGTCACTTCTCAATCTCTACTAGTGTATAACTGCAGCGCGCTGATGAAATGGGTATATGCTTCTAAAATAGCCGGTCACTACTACACTGCTAACCACACGCCTCTATCGTCAAACCTCAACTACAGTACGGACTACCTTGAGTATCCTCGCAGCGGATTGGAGGAGGAGGAGGTCAGGGGGAGGAGCAAGCAGAGCTTCTCCTCCAATGCCGTCCGGGGAGGCGTTTTATTCAGCGTTCGCTGCCAGTACAGATCAAGGGGAAGGAAGTGAGCTGCAGAGTATTGAGATGCAGCCGTAATGTTGGGGTATCTTACTGAACGCACAGCAATGCGTCAACTATCACTTGAGAAAACAATCGGTTGTAAGTATTGTCTTGTTTTGTATGTCGTTTTATTTAGCCGTGTTGTAAGTACCAATACTCAATTTACTAGTTGTGTAAATATTGATTTCCTACATGGGCATATCCTATCACTCTGGGCACTTGAATATAACAGCTACTGTAACAAGACATTTGTACTGCCTTTGATTTTACCACCGAATAATTTTACCACACAGAATGATGTCGTGTTTGGTTTTAACAAACAGGAGGACAATTACATCAAACACGTTTTTTTTAATAAATTATTTTTAGATTTTACTTGTTTTGGTTATTTTGGGGTCAACCCGCAAGTGTGTATATATGGTATGCTCTACAATACTACACAATTCTAGAATACTACATTCTATATGTTCTAGAATACTACATTCTACATGTTCTAGAATACTACATATTCTCTATAGTGACCGAGTCACTGACCGGCTGACTACTGCTCACCAGAACTCACAAGTGCATCTCCTTCCTGAACATGTGACTAATCTAATCTAGTGGTGAAGCCAAAGTATTTAAGTAGCAGACAAAAATTACAACCGGTGCTTACAAGGGAGGATCCTGGTACTTCTAGAAGAGGTGAGTTTTGAGTCTGCGGCGAAAGATGGGCAGCGACTCTGCTGTCCTGACGTCAGTGGGCAGTTCGTTCCACCACTGCGGGGCCACAGGACAGAGAAGAGCCGAGACCGTGTCTGTTACACTCTAAAGTTAAACCGTTCCATCCAGCTGAACTCCTGTAACACAATCCTCTCTAGAGCCCGGACTGAAATAACCTGTTAGGATTCTGGCATGGCCCCCGGCCACTAGAACTGTCAATCAGGAGGGTTGGCATGGTAACATCATACCAAGCCATTTTCATGGCGTGTTTAAGAATCAAGTAGGTAGGTGACGTTTGTCATAAGAGGTGAAGTTTTAAATAAGAACCGCACACGATTGTTTTGATCTGGGTTTTATTCCAACGTTAGCAAAAGGCAGAAAGGCATCAGCAGGTCACGGAGGTTAAGGATTTGACATTAATTGTGCTTCAACACCTTTTGGGGTTGTTGAAATTGAGACAAAACAAGCTCATCTCACAGTACACGCCCATATGTACATTTGTTGAAAACGAAAGCTACTTAACACAGCGATGACACAGCAGGTCAATAAGTTAATCAAACTGGTTCCTGGTGCTGCTGCAGCTTCAGTGTTTTCAGAACACATAAGTAAGGCGATAAGTGACAAACATCCAAAACAACACATTTGTAATTAAACTCATTTTCACATCCGATCTACTCTATTTCATCCGTATCAAGAGATGCCAACTTTTAAATAACCAAATAATGTAACAAAAATTGAATAGATACATCAAAACAAAAACACCCGTCACCCACTAAAATACAACTAAACAAACCAATCAATACATATCCAATCACTTCTTCAAATACTCTTTATCAAATCAAATACTTAGAAATACTACAGAATTTAACTACTGAGCATAGAAACAAATACAGTAGTATTTGGGAGAAGATTTTGGAGAACTTCATATAGACCTGTCAAGTTTCTGGGTTTACAGGAAGTGAATATGCTGGTCTGGCACAAGGAAAACAGACTGGCAAGACTGGTGGTTCGACAAGGTAGAACAGTGTGTCTGTGAAAGAAGGAGACAGCGAGTGTGTGTGTGTGTGACAAAGAGAAAGAAAGACAATGAAAGTGTGTGTTCGTGTGGAGGAGCATGCACATGTGACTGAAACACGGGGTTGGCACATTCTAGAAACAATTCCTGTTGGAGAATAATACTCTAAACATAGCGAGTTCCAAGTTTAGAGATGGCATCTCTTAAAACATGGTTCCTCCAGGTCTGTATTTCTACCAGTACGTCATAATCAATAACATCATAATCAATAACATGGGACCTTTCCTCTCTGCCATTCCAATGGCATTGTTATTGTATCGGTGCATAAGATAACAAGGGTGTGTGTGTGTGCATGAATAGGAGCCACAAACACACACACAAACACACCAGTGCCAAGTATTGTGGTTCCACCATTCCGAATGTTTCCACAATGGCTTAGCGACACAACATCACGCTCAATACATAGGGGACACACACATACACACACACACACACACACGCACACAGTGAGCTCTTTCACAAGAGACAGAGGCAGACTGAAGGGCACCGTGCTGTAAGTATGTCACACACATTTAGGCACCGTCAACAAAGTGCACCAGCGAGAGTTCGGCTTACTACGGAGACGAAACCCTGTCAACGATTCTCCACCGACTCAAATCCTTCCTGCTAGTCAAACTTCACTAATATGAACCCCACAGTGAGTGCAGTCAACGACATCCGGGGTAAAATGAGTTAGTTGATGTTTTAAATATTTCAAATCTAGAGGAGCGGTTGAGAAGAACCCAAGAGTGGGAGGTTGTCTTGGCTGCTGTTGGTTAATGAGTGACAAGTGACACTGACGCACAGGTGGCTTCAACCGTTTCCGCATTAAAGTACTATCTATCTATCTATCTATCTATCTATCTATCTATCTATCTATCTATCTATCTATCTATCTATCTACAGTATGGGAGAGAGGCCTCCCTTTTTCTGCCAGTCTGATCCGGTTTAAATTGGTGTCTGAAAAAGAAACCTGCCTTCCTCATTTCTCTCCAATTGAGAAATCACTGATCTAACTCGAGACAGGATTGGTATCAGCTGTGCAGAAGAACACACGCTTTCACCCATCCAGTCATGTTAAAATCCAATATTACCTCAAAGAATAAAATAATTTAGATAACAAGTATGGCCGAGCACGACCTTAGCCGTTCTCAGATCCTAAGATAAAGCAGGGTGTTAAAGAGTTACAACAGCACAACTAGTATTTATGGTTTCTACGGCTCCTGAGGAGGGTCAAAACGCACGACAGTAAATACGAGTCCTGCGAGGACATTTTGGTTTTTCAAACAGTAGTTGGCTTTTTTTTCCAGTTTCACAACAAAGTGTTACGCTTTAATACAAAATACATATATAGAATTGTGCTTGCATGTTGTCAAGAGAGGTGCTCTGAATGGAAAACAAGAAAGAGGTAAATCTTAAAAAACAAAACACACGCAGCCATTCAAAATTCCAAAAATGGTGGTTGGCAAATGAATATCTATGTACAGACACGTTCCTATTCGCTCACACAGGTGTCACAGGGCACTCTCATTGGCCGATCTTCATTACATCTCATCATGTGACCACCCGCGTCACCCAACTGAACATCCCGTCGGCCCCTCCCATCGTAGGACAACAAACAACTCATCTCTCCCACCTTTTGATAAAACGCTGATCTAACATGATCGGATTGGTAAAAGCCCAGTAGGAAAACCGCAGACTTTCACCCATCAAATCACATAACGTCAAACATTACCTCAAGGAAGGGGAGGGGTGGGGTGCAAGTATTCAAACAGGCCCTGGGACTTCCTCCACGGGACCCCCCCCCCCCCCCCCCCTCAGTAGCTGGGGGGCTGGTATCCCACGTCCCCCTGGGGCTGGGCCTGGGGCGTGAACGGCGGCTGCTGGTAGACGTCCGACCCGCCCGGGGCGTAAGGGGTGTAGGTTGTCGGGGCGTAGGTGCTCGGGGGGTAGGTGGCGGGGTCGT
>NW_028176406.1:10000-17112 GCF_949987555.1 Borostomias antarcticus
CTCTTTTAGGCCTGACTGCTCACTGTGGTGAGGCGCATGGGGAATATCAGAGATGAGAGAGGGAGGGAGGTGGTGGACATCTTGGGTCAGAGAACCGGCCTCTGTCTCCCTGGTCAGGAGTTCCGTCAGAATGTGGGTGATTAGCCTATCAGAGGACTTGTTCTAAAGGACGTCACTTACTGGACGACTTTGGAGAATTAGCAGTGGAGGGGAGATTTATTCTCTGTGTTTGTGTCTCTCACACATGGGCTAGACACACACACACACACACACACATGAAGGTGTACATGTTATAATGCCGATGGGGCGTCTGTGGCTCACAGAGCGGATCGTCCAGTGACTGTGGGGTCAGCGGTTTGAATCCCGGCTCTCCTTGGGCACGACACTGAACCCTGTTTACCGTAATGAAACCAAAATGAAGTTATATTTGACACCAGTGCATCCTAGTCGACCAAGGTGTCTGTTATGGAAATTATTCTAATCATTAAAAAATTAATAGTCCAAATGCTGAGTTTCACCTTTGTAAGTCCAAAGTTTGTTACTTTTATTCAAACAGTCACGAGTTCGCAAAGTTGGGCTCTCTGGTCGGAAACAAGTTCTGCCAAGAGCAACACGGTACAGTCACGGGATTTGAAACTAGCTCAGACAGGAAGTTGTCATGAAGAGAGGAGGTTGGTGGTGATAGGTCAAAGCACTATGACATCGTCCTCAAATGGGCATCGGCGTAGAGACGAGGGAAGAGACGTCGATCAACCGTTGAGTGCAGACATCTGTTTTTCACTGATTTAACGAGAAACAGGACAGCTGGGCAAACTAACACCATAAGGAGAGCTGAGATGGGGAGACCTTTGGACCTTTGTCTGCTGCAGATGTCGAAGCAAATTAGTTAACACACACACACGTACACACAGACATACAACAGTCCACTTCCGGCCTTAGGCCTGGGTCCAGTACCCCCTTCCCCTCACCCTAACCTGGGTCCGTATCCTCTTCCTACCCCCACCCTACCCCTGACCCCTGCCTCTACCTGGACCCAGGCACACTCACACACACACAGACATACACCAGTGTTTGCCATGTCTCTCCTATGATGTTATTAGCCTCTCTTACTCTGAAAATGTAATTTAATGTTATTTATTGCTTTATAAATGTTCTTAGCCGGTAGACAAACATACTCCAGGAGCTTGCTCCATCGCCTTGTTGAGAGGGGTCAGGGAAGAATTTTTACAGCTCACTTATCTGGCCCCCCGGGTGATTACTGTTTTTTGCTTCCCTCTGGAATATGTAGAGAGTGGGTCGTATGCCCGCCTCCCTTGTTCTCTGTAAAGCGCATTGTGTTGCCTCTGGGTATGAAATGCGCTCTACAAATAAAGCTTTGATTGATTGATTGATTGATTGATTGGAGAGACCTCCTGCCATGAACACGTCTCTCTCAGAATACCTTGGGAGGCTTTGAAGGAGGCAGTAGAGCAAGTAGACAAACAAACATGGAGGCAGCTGCCCTAGTGTAGAACACACAGCACAGTCTGAAACTAAATCTGGATTTCCTACCACGATTGATCCGAGAATGAACAGATTTGAATTTCTCTATTACATGTTCCTTTTGATTTCCAAGGTTCCCGTTGCCGGGGGAGTGGAGGTGACCGCTCAAAGCTGACCGGCCCCCTCCTAGGGCTGGTGGTCAGCTGCCCACCCCCTCACCGGCCACAGGGGCGGAGCCAAGGATGACCTCAAACCAGCTCTATAGAACAGTTGTTGTTATTATTGGTAAGCATTGTTTTTCATTCCCTGTATTATAGTTTCATTTACCGATATCAATCTGCACAGAATCACAGTTGTAGTGGAGTTGCCTTGTGTTTCTGTAGCGTATGTTTTAACAGGGAATTTACAGTATTTGTCAGACGGCTTTGCAGATTACATTTTGACCAAATGTCCCACGGAGAACCTGAACCGGTTAAGGACAGCTGGACCAGGCTGGACAACCAGAGCACGTCCTGCAAGAGAACCCTGGAAGTTTAAGAGCAAAACATGTCAGTTTCCTACAACCGTTTCATGTATAATTTTCTAAAACTCTCTCTCTCTCTCTCTCTCTCTCTCTCTCTCTCTCTCTCTCACTTTATTATTATTTTTGTTCCAAGTTTTTTTTGGGGGGATACAAGAATGCCTACAAGAGAACCCTGTAAGTTTGAGAGCACGTCACTTTCCTACAGCTTAAAAAAAAAACCTCAAAGCTCAAAACTCACCTCTTCAAGAAGCTTTCCTTACACTTTGCCTTCAGCACTAGATTAAGCACTTGTTTAGAAAGGAGATGCACTTGTGAGTTCTGGTGAGTAGTAGTACACTTACCTACGTTAAGTTCAACTAGGATAAAAGCGTCAGCTAAATGACTGTAATGTAATGGTGTGCCCGTGGTAAACGTTTGAAAAAACTAACCCCTCTGGAAAAGCCAGTTATAAACCTTAGCTGGTCATTAGCTGCTCTTGCTTGGTTTACCTGGTGAGCCAGCCTGTCTGTCTGTCAGTCTACCCCTCTCTCTGGTCAGTCTACCTCCTGTCTGTCAGTCTATCTCCTGTGTGTCAGTCTACCTCCTGTGTGTCAGTCTACCCCCTGTCTGTCTGGTCAGTCTACCTCCTGTCTGGTCAGTCTACCTCCTGTCTGTCAGTCTACCTCCTGTCTGGTCAGTCTACCTCCTGTCTGTCAGTCTACCTCCTGTCTGCCTGTCTGTCTATCAGTCTACCTCCTGTCTGGTCAGTCTACCCCTCTCTCTGTCAGTCTACCCCTCTGTCTGGTCAGTCTACCCCTCTGTCTGGTCAGTCTACCCCTCTGTCTGGTCAGTCTACCCCTCTGTCTGGTCAGTCTACCCCTGTCTGTCAGTCTACCCCCCTGTCTGTCTGTCTGTCTGTCTGTCAGTCTACCCCCCTGTCTGTCTGGTCAGTCTACCTCCTGTCTGTCAGTCTGTCAGTCAGTCTACCCCCCTGTCTGTCTGTCTGTCTGTCTGTCTGTCTGTCTGTCTGTCTGTCTGTCTGTCTGTCTGGTCAGTCTACCCCCTGTCTGTCAGTCTACCCCCCTGTCTGTCTGTCAGTCTACCTCCTGTCTGTCAGTCTACCCCCCTGTCTGTCTGGTCAGTCTACCTCCTGTCTGTCTGGTCAGTCTACCCCCTGTCTGTCAGTCTACCCCCCTGTCTGTCTGGTCAGTCTACCCCCTGTCTGTCTGGTCAGTCTACCCCCTGTCTGTCAGTCTACCCCCCTGTCTGTCTGGTCAGTCTACCCCCTGTCTGTCTGGTCAGTCTACCCCCTGTCTGTCAGTCTACCCCCCTGTCTGTCTGGTCAGTCTACCCCCTGTCTGTCTGGTCAGTCTACCCCTGTCTGGTCAGTCTACCCCTGTCTGGTCAGTCTACCCCTCTGTCTGGTCAGTCTACCTCCTGTCTGTCAGTCTACCCCTCTCTCTATCAGTCTACCCCCTGTCTGGTCAGTCTACCTCCTGTCTGGTCAGTCTACCCCCCTGTCTGGTCAGTCTACCCCCTGTCTGGTCAGTCTACCTCCTGTCTGTCGGTCTCACTGTCCTGTTGATGCATTTAGTTTATTTATGTATTTTTTTTAATCTTCCCTTGTGATGTACATTATCTTGTTTAGTGTTATGTGTAGTCCAGAGGACCACAATGGAAATAAGCCTCAGGGATTTTAATTTTTTTGTTTAATCTTTGATGATTTATGATCTATTTTATGTACAGTATGTAATTAGTGTGTGTGTACATTGTGACTATTTACTGATTGTAAATAAAGTCAATCAACCCCCGGTCTGTCAGCCTGCGGCGGGATGGTTTATAACATTGTAACCGTGGTAACTGTGTGACACAATCACCTCAATACAGGATCGATGACGCTGTCAGGCTCTACTGGAAAATCCAGCAAGAACCAGGTACAAACCTGATCAGCTGGTCCCTAGCTGGTCTCGCTGGGTTTACCAGGTGTCGTCCAGAGATAAAATGAAGACTAAAATGGCGTTCGATGACTGCAATACATTTAAATGTAGAATCGAGGAGTACAAGATTCAGGGTGGCCTGGTGAGGACAGCTGATGTCCAAGTGATGAATAAAGGGACAAAGAAGATCTTCTCCTGCCCGATTTCAGAGATGGTTCTTCTTCTGTCACCCGAGGGCCTCAGATGGGATTTGCATAATCCCAGGCGGAGTGTTCTGGAACTTAACACCAACATTCTGGCGGTTGGCTTTGGAATGTTTGCTGAATGTTTGATAAATTAACTCACTTTTCTAGTTTTGGGTTGCTACACCTTCGTTATTTTAATCATATCCGTTCTGGGTGGTTATTTATTCCGTTTTGGTCCTTTTCTCCATCCTTTTATTGAGTTTGTTAGAAGCAGTGTCTGTCGGTATTGGAAGTTATGATCATTATATCTTTATAAGTAAGTTAGAGCATTATTTTGATTAAACTATAACAAGCTATAGCTAAAATAAATCAACACATGGAGGCTAATTATTGCAGTTTTACAGTTGAAACTAACAATGGAGAAGGGAGTAGTAGTCTATTCCAGGTGCTCAATGGAGACTAAACCAGTAGTGGTCTATTCCAGGTGCTCAATGAAGACTAAACCAGTAGTAGTCTATTCCAGGTGCTCAATGAAGACTAAACCAGTAGTAGTCTATTCCAGGTGCTCAATGGAGACTAAACCAGAAGTAACTTATTCCAGGTGCTCAATGGAGACTAAACCAATAGTGGTCTATTCCAGGTGCTCCGAACCAAAGGGAAAAACGATTTTCATCAGGGCATCAAACCATGCCATGTCACGCTTTTATGCCCAGATGAAGACCCCTAGTGGGTAGAAACACGTTGGCTTTTTAACTTTACAAGCCATGTATTAATAAAGGCTTTTTATCTACCTCCCTCCGTGCGTGCCTGGACCTACCTCGTTTTTCCACCTGATTTGAATCACTGTGTACACTGCTGGATCGGTAGGTCTCTAGTGAGACCAGTAGGTCTCTAGTGAGACCAGAACAGTATGGCTTAACCCTGGTCAAATTCCAAGTATGTGTGAATCAATCACATCCAGCCCTCAATGGGTTAATGGTTTTGGTTTCCATTGACCGTCATTTTGTTCTGGTGAAGTGCACAATGTGATCAATAAAGTTTTTCAACTTGGTTATTTTGTTCATGGAGATGCGTGATGATGATTGATGACTGGTGTTCCCTTCATTTCTTTGAGCAGTGTCCTGTATAAACACACACCTCTCTCTCTATCATTATATATATAAACACACACACACCTCTCTCTCTCTCATTATATATAAACACAGACACACACCTCTCTCTCTCTCTCTCATTATATATAAACACACACACACCTCTCTCTCTCATTATATATAAACACAGACACACCTCTCTCTCTCTCTCTCATTATATATAAACACACACACACCTCTCTCTCTCATTATATAAACACACACACACACCTCTCTCTCTCATTATATATAAACACACACACACACATCTCTCTCATATATAAACACACACACGTCTCTCTCTCTCATTATATATAAACACACACACACCTCTCTCTCTCATTATATATAAACACACACACACCTCTCTCTCATTATATATAAACACACACACACCTCTCTCTCTCTCATTATATATAAACACACACACACACCTCTCTCTCTCATTATATATAAACACACACACCAACATCTCTCTCATTATATATAAACACACACACACCTCTCTCTCTCATTATATATAAACACACACACACATCTCTCTCATTATATATAAACACACACACATCTCTCTCTCTCATTGTATATAAACACACACATCTCTCTCTCTCTCTCTCTCATTATATATAAACACACACACATCTCTCTCATTATATATAAACACACACACATCTCTCTCTCTCATTGTATATAAACACACACCTCTCTCTCTCTCTCTCTCATTATATATAAACACACACTCTCTCTCTCTCTCTCTCTCTCTCTCTCTCTCTCATATATAAACACACACATCTCTCTCTCTTCTAGTCTTACCACATGGTTCATCATTACACAGATGGACACACTTATAACAGAATTTGTACATTCATTTATTCAACATCACAAAGTTGCATTTGAATCAAACTTTGTTCATTTCTCTCTCTCTCTCTCTCTCTTGCTCTCCCCTCCACTCTGCCCAATAATCCCCCCCCCCCCCCCCCCCCCTCCATCTCCCCCTTTCTCCCCCCCCCGCTCATCTCAAGGCTCGTCCAGCTGCAGGTCTTCCTCCCGGGTCGTCGGGGTCAGAGGTCAGAGCCTCCTCTATCGAGGGCCACTCGTCTACCGACTCCAGAGAGCTCTGGAGAGATGGAAACAGAGAGATGGGATGAGCAGGAAAACAGAGAGAGATTGATGGATGGACAAATAGCACACACTATCTATCTATCTATTTATCTATCTATCTATCTATCTATCTATCTATCTATCTATCTATCTATCTATCTATCTATCTATCTATCTATCTAAGTATCTATCTATCTATCTATCTATCTATCTATCTATCTATCTATCTATCTATCTATCTATCTATCTATCTATCTACAGTATCTATCTATCTATCTATCTATTTATCTATCTATTTATCTAAGTATCTATATATCTATCTAAGTATCTATCTATCTAAGTATCTATCTATCTATCTATCTATCTATTTATCTATCTATTTATCTAAGTATCTATCTATCTATCTATCTATCTATCTATCTACAGTATCTATCTATCTATCTATCTATCTATCTATCTATCTATCTATCTATCTATCTATCTATCTATCTATCTATCTATCTATCTATCTATCTACAGTATCTATCTATCTATCTATCTATTTATCTATCTATTTATCTAAGTATCTATCTATCTATCTAAGTATCTATCTATCTAAGTATCTATCTATCTATCTATCTATCTATCTATCTATCTATCTATCTATCTATCTATCTATCTATCTATCTATCTATCTATTTATCTATCTATCTATCTATCTATCTATCTATCTATCTATCTATCTATCTATCTATTTACTTGATCGACAGACAGACGGACGTAGAAAAATCGACAG
>NW_028176405.1:0-5000 GCF_949987555.1 Borostomias antarcticus
GGATGACGCAGGAAGGGGGGATAGGAGGCTCCCCGCGACCTCTGACCCAGTGTCCGATTGGCCCGGTGGAGCGTGTAACGTTGGAGCGCAGAGCTGCCAGACAGAGCATACTGTAGGATCACCCGGTCGCCGTCGTGGTTTTCAACCTGGCATGAAGAGGATGTTTTGCACGTAGTTCCAAGATGGCGCTGACCATTCCAGTCGCCTTGATGCCAGATTGTCCTTTTTATTTGTTATTTATAGCTTGTATGATGTAGTATGTGACAAATACATAAAACTTTGAAATGAATGTTGTGGCCTCTGGCACTTTATTCTCTCTCTCTCTCTCTCTCTCTCTCTCTGCTCTCTCTCTCTCTCTATATATATATATATATATATATATATATATATATATATATATACATAAAGCCAGTAGAGCCGCCCCCCCCCCCAATATGACTGACATGTTTAGTATCATTCCTTAAAGTCGCCCCCGCAATATGACTGACATGTTTAGCATCACTCCTAAAGGCCACGCCCCCTCCATGACTGACATGTTTAGTATCATTTCTGCGGTCATTGTTCCATCCAGGTCAGAGCTCTGGTCTTCGTAGACATGACAAGCGCCCGAGAAGACATAGGGCCCTGCGGGTTCTATTTCCAGCAGAACCGCCACAGGCAATTTGGATCTCACGGGGGCCGGGCCTCAGGTCCTGCCGGCGCGGGCGCCCACGGAAATTCTTAAACTAGGTACAACTCCGCCGGACCTCGCTCGCGCCACCGGTGCCCGACGACGACTGGCACGCAGTGCCCCCCTCGCCACAGACACCGCCCACAGGTAATGTTTTCCTGACGCCTCGCCAGCGTTTAAAAAAAAATGTAAAAAAAGAATTTCCACCTCCTGAAATACAAGAGGTCTTTTCAGCCTCCCCCTGCGCTGGGGCTGCCCCCCCCTGACAGAGCCAGACAGCAGTCAGACTTGAGCCCCCTGGTCTTAACGCTTCAGAGGTGAGGGCATTAGTCCGGACCGCGCCATTAAACCACACGCAACCTTGTTTGGTCCAATCAATTATGGCAAAAACCAGGCTTGTTCTGGACTGACCTAAGCCCTCTGTGTTGGGGCGCGATGCAGCTCTGCATACAGTGGAGTACAGTGTGTGCCTGTGTGTGCGTGTGTGTGTGTGCGTGTGTGTGTGTTAGAGAGAATGAGCGGCTACTGGCGCTTTGCCACGCAGTCTGCCTGCGGCGGAGACAAATCGATCTTGCGACACACTCCTTGACATGTTTTCGCTCCGACAAAATTTGACAAATTGCAGAGAAATCCCCTCATTTGTAATCTGCAGCCACGTTTATGAGATTAAAGGTGTTATATGACATTGACCCTTTGTGAGAGTCAAAGGTTAGGGTTAGTCTCCTCGGCGCTCTGTATTATTACTCAATATCTGGTGAACATGCTGAAAAATAATGTTTTATGTGTAGTTGAATTAGATTTTTATTACATTTCTGAATCCAGAGACATCGTGTTTTACTGTACCTTTGCATGGCTCTGGGCTAGAGTCTGGATCTGGTCTGGTCTGGTCTGGTCTGGTCTGGTCTGGTCTGGTCTGGTCTGACCCAAGTTTATTGCGCATGAAGTTACTGTAGACTTCTCCTTAGTTTGTACAGTTTCTGGTCTGGTCTGGTCTGGTCTGGTCTGGTCTGGTCTGGGTCTGGTCTGGGTCTGGTCTGGTCTGGTCTGGTCTGGTCTGGTCTGGTCTGGTCTGGGTTTGGTCTGGTCTGGTCTGGTCTGGGTCTGGTCTGGTCTGGTCTGGTCTGGTCTGGTCTGGGTCTGGTCTGGTCTGGTCTAGTCTGGTCTGGTCTGGTCTGGTCTGGTCTGGTCTGGTCTGGTCTAGTCTGGTCTAGTCTGGTCTGGCCTGGCCTGGTCTGGTCTGGTCTGGTCTGGTCTGGTCTGGTCTGGTTTGGTCTGGGCCTGGCCTGGCCTGGCCTGGCCTGGCCTGGTCTGGTTTGGTTTGGGTCTGTCCTGGTCCTGGTCCTGGTCCTGGTCCTGGTCCTGGTCCTGGTCCTGGTCCTGGTCCGGGTCCGGGTCCTGGTCCTGGTCCTGGTCCTGGTCCTGGTCCTGGTCCTGGTCTGATCTAGGTCTGGCTCTGATCTGGTCCTGGTCTGATCTAGGTCTGGCTCTGATCTGGTCCTGGTCTGATCTAGGTCGGGCCCTAGCGGGCCTCTGAGGGAACGCGTGTGATAAATGTTTCTTATCTGGAGGCCGTGTTGCTGGGAAGCCGACTGTTTCCCTCAGATTACATTAGCAGGCAGGAAAGCGTGAGTCGGGAGTAACGGGTGGAATTCCAGCGAGCGAGGACGATTGATAGAGAGTCCAGAGGAGGAGGGGTGACTGGATATGGTCTGAGTACAGTACATACCAGCGACCGTTTGCCAAGTTGATTGTATTGTGTTTGTCTAGACAGGGCCGACCACACAGCCCATGGACTTCAGGGTCCGGAAACAAAAGGTTCTTGACCTCAGGGCCGTTTAATGAAGATGCAGAATTATTCAAATCCGTATAATCCCAAGACGGATCTGAGATCAAAGTTTATAGCGCATGAAGTGAATGGAGACTTCGCCTCAGTTTGCTCAGAAATGTGTTTTTGTGTTATTGAAGCGGAGGTATTGGTCACACATCCATCTCCATTAAGAGGGTGTGTGTGTGTGTGTGTGTGTGTGTGTGCGTGTGTGTGTGTGGGTGGGGGGGGGTTATGTGTTTGTTACTGTATGGAGTAAGTTTTAGGTCAGGTGGACTACTCTGCTATGTTTTATGTACTGTATGTTTGTAATTGTGTATTGTGAATTATGTATTGTGATTTTTTCATTTATTCTGCCATTAACCTGACTAGGGACTACAGATTAAAATTAGCCTGTTGGCAATATCTGGCATATTTACATTTATGTATGTATTTATTTAAATGTGTAATAATATCTGCTGTCCCTATTTTAAATCAATCAATCAAATCAAGAGCAGGAATATGAACCTTCATCTGCGGACCTGGGGCCCTGGAACAACAGGCCTAGGGGACATCCTGGGGACTGGGAGGGACCGGTCGGGGGGCATTCACGGGCCCCTGGAAGCCAGCGAGCATGAGAGGACAGGTCCGGCCCGGGGGTGGTCAGCCAGTGATTCATGGCGGGGCCCGGGCGCGGCCGGAGTGCCCACTTGACTTGATTGTTTCCTCACTGCAGTCCTGTCCGTCAACGTTATGCACCACGGGCGTTAGCCAATCACGCGCCCTCTGTCTTTATTGAACACCACGGGCGTTAGCCAATCACGCGCCCTCTGTCTTTATTGAACACTTGCTGAATTCAATGCTTAATGATGCTCTCAGTATTTTCACAATCTGTAATGTGGATGTTGAATGATCAAAATATGTGGTTATGGTGATTTGTTGATTTTTATTGATAAAGTGCAGAACTTCTCACTGATATATATATGATATAGTCAAATGTCATAACCCCTGCTTCTAAAGATGTAGAAAAATGTTTGGGACTGTCTCGGAAAGAAAGAGATGTGAAGTGTGAGAGGGAGAGAGAGGAAGAGAGAGAGAGAGAGAGAGAGAGAGGGAGAGAGAGAGGGAGAGAGGGAGAGGGAGAGAGAGAGAGGGAGAGAGAGAAGGAGAGAGAGGTAGAGAGAAAGAGGAGAGGGAGAGAGGTAGAGAGAGGGAGAGAGAAGGAGAGGTAGAGAGAGAGGAGAGGTAGAGAGAGAGGAGAGGGAGAGAGAGAGGAGAGGTAGAGAGAGAGAGAGGGAGAGAAAGAAGGAGAGGTAGAGGAGAGGTAGAGAGAGAGAAGGAGAGGTAGAGAGAGGAGAGGTAGAGAGAGAGAAGGAGAGGGAGAGAGAGAGAAGGAGAGGGAGAGAGAGGGAGAGAGAGAGGGAGAGATGGTGATAAGGAGTGTGCAGCGGTCCAGACCAGCACGGCGTGGTTCTTTAGCTGACATCCTGAGCAGGAAGCTGTGGTTCTCTGGCCTCAATCCGCCGCAATCCCTCCGAGACAGGAGACAACCCCCCTTCTCCTCTTCTTCCCCCTCCTCCTCTTCCCCCCCTCGCCCTCCCTCCCCCTCCTTCTCCCCCCCCCCTCCCTCCTCTTCCCCCCCTCCCCTCCCTCCCCCTCCTTCTCCCCCTCCCCCCCCCCTCCTCCTCCTCTTCCCCCCCTCCCCTCCCCTTCTTCCCCCCCTCCCTCCCCCTCCTCCTCCTCCTCTTCCAGCCAGAGGGTCATCTGACTAAGGCAGGAACAACCCGTATTAAACGCTCCTCTCCTTCCTGCCTCTCTCTCTCTCCCCCTCTCTTTCTCTCTCTCTCCCTCTCTCTCTCTCTCTCTCTTCCTCTCTCTCTCTCTCTCCCTCTCTCTCTCCCTCTCTCTCCCTCTCTGTCTATTGTTCTTCTCATCTTATAAGACCTCCCTGTTTCCTTCATCTCTCGTCCTCAGCGTCCTCTAGTCTAATCTGCCGGTCGACATGGTAACAAGCGCAGCAACTTCGCTGCTGGACTTAAGTTAGTCATATTATTATTATGAGTGTCACTCATATAAATAAGGGTGGAAATGCAACGTGGAAATATGTCATGACTGTCATGCACAAATCGGCCTTAAAACAAGTGTTGTTAGCTAACTAGAAACATCAGCATGCCATAGCGATTTTTCTTTAGGCTATGCTTGTTATAAAGAAAAGGTCTATAATTGAAACGACATTAAACGAAAATAATATGACGGTTATCATAGTTTTTTTAAATCTTTATCAACGAAGAAAATATTAGGCTACATTTGTGCTTTTCTTTTGCTCTGAGACTGATTGTCCGCCTAACGTTAGCCGACCCAAAACGTACTATGACATAGACATCAGAGCCAGCGGCAGGTTTCTAAACCGTTTGCAGAGATACTGCTGTTGTTGGCGGCGTACCATGAGCGCTGACCGCCGTCATCTTCATGGCTATCTGGCTCTGGAAACGTCCGAGTACATTTTCAAATTGGCTCTATCTTGAT
>NW_028176405.1:7500-10401 GCF_949987555.1 Borostomias antarcticus
CTGGCACGGCTGACTGCACTATTTGTCTGGACACATGTAACTAGGTTCATCAATCTTCCTCTGGGTCTATTCACGACCCGGGATTAAAAACAGGTGGTCCAGCCCGGTCCGCCTCATGAGGTGAAAACACGCTCCTACTCTGTCATGATGGCAAAGCCCAGACCAACACACACACACACACACACACACACACGCAGACAGACAGATAGAGATGGAGAACGAGGGAGGAGCTATCTGAAACCTCGGCTCACCGCAGCAGGAAAAAAGGCGGGCAGCAGACGGACGGAGAAAAAGAGATTTGCGAATCGAAGCTGAAGCGTCCCACCGCGAAGGCCGGAAATAGCGGGCCGACAGCGTTGTATCCTGTTGTTGTCCCAAACAAAGCCACAGACACACACACACGAAGTTGGGAAGATGCTCGACTGCGCCTCCTGTTGGCCGTCGGAGAGGCTTGCAGCCCCCCTAGCTGTCTCCAGCAGAGGGGAGGAGGATATGGGTCTCGTCTGCTCGCCTTCCTGACGGCGCTCTCGGCTCCCGCGCGGATTTGAGTCGGCTAGAGAGCGGGGGCGGGAGAGAGGAGGAGGCGGGCGCCGCGTCCGAACGAGCGCCGTAACGCGCGGAGGGAGGGAGGGAGGGAGGGAGGGAGGGAGGGAGGAGAGGGGAGGGGAGGGAGGAAGTCGAGGGCGATCGCGGGGCGCGTCACGTACGTCCGGACGGCCGGCCGGAGCAGAGGGTCGAAGCGTACGAAGGCGGACGCCACCTTTGTCTGTCCAGAAGAGAAAAACGGAGGCGGTTCCCGAGATTAAACGACGGTAATGAAGATAGAGGTGTGTATGTGTGTGTGTATCAGTGTGTGTGTGGCAGAGAGAGAGAGAGAGAGAGAGAGAGAGAGAGAGAGGTGCTTTTGACCCCGGTCAAGTCACTTGACTTCTCAGCACCTCTGCCGGGCCCAGCTGTAACAACATGTGGGTGCAGCAGCAGCAGAAGCAGCAGCGGTGGTGATGGTGGTACAGCCGGACCTGGCGCTGTGTCACGCGGCCCGGCCCAGGCACCGGCCCGTCACACACAGGCTCGACTGTGTGTTTGTGTGTGTTTGGGGGGTGGAGGGGGCCCTGCCCCCCCCCCCCCCCCCTCCCCCCACCCCTCACCACAACCCCACTCTGTGGAATTCTAATTATTCCCCACTACCGCCCCCCTACTGGCAACCTATGGCTTGGATAAACAAGCAAGCGGGGGGGGTCAGGGGCAAAGCAATCAGCGCCACTAGGTAGGGCTTAATGGATGAGCTGAGCAGGGTGGAACAGGTGGCTTCAAAGTGCTCCGGGAGGGATTTCTAATCAATAGACTGGCGTGATGGAAAAGTTCTATTACCCCTGTCGGTTGGGGGGTAATATACTATACTATAATACTATACTAGAATACTTTACTGGCTTGTTTACTGAACTTTACTGGTTTGTTTACTGTTGTGATGTGCTCTCTGACTCCTTACAGTTTAGGGTTACGATGGTAGCTCTTAGCTCTCGCTTGAGCTCGCTTTCGTCAAACACCCAAGTCTTCCCGGCGATGGCCGCCACGCAACCCGGGTCTGCCCCCCCCCCCGCGCATGGGAACTCGACGGACGTATCGGGCTCTCTCTCTCTCTTCCGCCGGGGGCCGCTGCCAAGCCGGACGAGGGGCCGGCGTCGGGGGCCGGAACAGGATGTGGATATGGGTGTGGAGAGGGAAGAGGAGGAAGAGGAGGAGGAGGGGGAGGGGCGTTCTCCAAGGAACGCACGTTGAATAACAGAACCCTGAGACGTGCGGTCCGGTCCGGTCCGGTCCAGACCTCACCGCCTCTTGGATGAAAAGATAGGATCCTGTATCATCTCACTATCGGGGCCCGGACCGCTGCGGAGAGGAGAGGAAGGGGGGGGGGGGTCGGCGGGGACAATGGCTCCTCTGATGGGGAGATGTAAATAAGGGTGGCGGAGTATTTGCGCTCACTTCCGGCCTGTGGCTGCGAGCCCGGGAGCTGCGGGCGTAGGAGGCACTATACCCTCTCTGAAATAACTCCCTTCCCTAACGGACGAAAAGGCCACACATCAGTCTTTCTCTCCGCTCGCCGAGGCTGCTCCAGAAGTGACCGCAGGGGAGTAGCCCAAATAAAAAAGAGATAGATGCGTCATTAAACTTAGATAACCTTCGGGGGGGTCAGACGTTGTTTTTGACCGCCGTTCTTTCAGTAAATGATGGACGGTATATGGTGTACAAGCCAACGCGGCGCCTCTCTTTCCTGCCATCCTCCCATCATGGGAATCGAGCGGCGCTCTTATCCGTGAGCTCTGTCCGCTGCTTCCTCCCGCCCGGAAAGCGGGAGAAAAAAAAAAACGGAGCACGTTGTGTCCGCTCAATCTTTAAATCACAGGGGGCCCATAAAGACGTTGGATGGGGTTGGACGTGCGAGAGAGAGAGAGAGAGAGAGAGAGAGAGAGAGAGAGAGAGACAGAGAGGAGAGAGAGAGAGAGAGAGAGAGACAGAGAGAGAGAGAGAGAGAGAGAAAACCACTGCTACTTCTTTAATCCTGTTTCAGAACTTCTAATATCATTACTGCACCAGATTCTTCCTCGGGGAGGCGACGCGGAGCGGACTCTTTGTTTTATTAGTGTTATTTCTGGCAGCCGAGCCGCACACACACACACACACACCCACACACATACACACACACACACACACACACACACACACATACACACACACTTCTGTGCAGCACTGACCAGAGCTCAATACCCAGATGGCAACAGCGCTACAACCCACGATACAGTACAACAAACACTCCCCTCAGCCTCTGGCCTCGTACCAGCTGCACTAAGGCAGAGGGGGGGGGGGGGGGGGGGGGGGGGGGGTGGGGGGGGGGGGGGGGCG
>NW_028176404.1:0-2500 GCF_949987555.1 Borostomias antarcticus
TTGTTCGCGGAGCGCCGTTGTCTTGTGGAGGAGGAGGAGGCGAACGATGCGAGGGAGCGAGAGGAGATCTAATGACCGAGGTACCGCGCCACGTATCGATCCCTCTGAGAGAGAGAGAATGTGTGTGTGTGCGTGTGTGCATGTGTGGTTTGTGTTTGTGTGTGTGTATGGTGTCCATTCCCCGATAGAGAACATCAGAGGCCCTCTCCTCCAGTGTGACATCAATTAGCCCCCTCCCTAAGCCCCTCCCCTCCCTAAACTATCCACCCCCACCCCCATCCACTTCCTGAAGGCATGGGCCGCATGACAACAACAGACACGCGGCGGACATCAAGACGGCCGCGCCCGTCCTCAAAGATCCGTCCTGTCAGATCCCTCCATCCCTCGGCCCCCCGTCCGAGCCCCCCGAAGCGCCCGGACCCTCCTCCTCCTCCTCCTCCTCCTCAAATCCCCTCACACCTGACGGGGGAAGAAAAGAAGAGAAGGAGAGTCCACCGCCTGATGGAACGGTTCTGGCGCGGAACGAGACACGGTTCTTAAGAAGGTCATTTTCCGGGGGCTTCTATCCCCCCCCAAGGGGAGAAGGGAGACGAGCGAGGAAGAGGAAATCTTCTTTTACGGTTCGGAGACGACACCTTTTTTAGCCGGGGGCCGATGAGTTGCGTCTGGCTTTGGCGGAGGTCCCTGGCGAGGAGCCGTATATTCGCGGAGCGGCCGCGAGGTAATAAAGCCTCGGCGTCCGAGGGGGGAGGGGCGTCTGGGGGGGGGGGGGGGGGGGGGCGTCCACCCTCCGTCCAGCCAGGTAGGGGGGGCGGGGGGGGGTGGGGGGAGATAAGGCCCCGCCGACGAGCCTGGGACCGGATTTATGTCCGCGGGAGGAGACGTATCTCTTCGACTGCAGCTGGCCCTCGATCACGGGTGATTAAACCCGAGACAGGATGAGTGGCTGCGTGAATCTGCCCCTCCGACGCATTCCTCTTCCTCGGAGAGCGTGCGTGTGTGTGTGTGAGGGGGGAGGGGGGGCTGTCAGCACATCTATTGGAATGCGAGGGGGGGGGGGGGGGGGGCGAGGTTGACTGAAGGGTTGAGCGGTCTTATTGGACACGGCCTCGTGGAGTCTTGCTCTCTGATGTGCGGAGCGGAGTAGCTCGGACGCGGGGGGGTCGATACTACGGTAGCGCTTCTTCGGTCCGGTGGGTCGGCTCTGATCGACGGGGGTTGGGGGGGGGGGGGGGGGGCGGCGTGCTGCTGTCGGCTGCTGGGTGGTGGGGGGGATCGATCCGGTGAGGTCATCAGAGAGGGACAGCGAGCGGGGGGAACGGACAGCTCTGCAGCCGACGGCTCGGACGGTCACGGTTGATAACGTAGGGCGCCTTAGACACACGCACATAGGTGCGTGCACACGCACACACACACACACACACACACACACACACACACACGAGCGTGCACACACTCACACACAAGCACATGCGCGCACAAACACACACACATGTGCAGACACACACACACACTCACACACACACATACACACACACACAGGTTCACACCCCCACACGAGCATGCACACACTCACACACAAGCACATGCGCGCACAAACACACACACATGTGCAGACACACACACACACACACACGCACACACGCACACACACACACACACACACACACAATGGCCAGTCTCTAAGTGAGCAGATAGCTATTGACTGGTCCCATTAGAGAAGCACTGACCCGTTCCCCGGCAGCCCACCTGTGTCCAAGAACACTAAACACCCCCATATTTCATACCCACGTCTACCTGCCAACACACAGGCACGCACACACACACACACACACACACACGCACGCACGCGCACACACACACACACACACAAATAGACACGCTTTATAAACCTCCAAATTAAACCTCTGAAAGTAACATTAAACTCTGCCAAGTGGGGAAAATCATAGCTAAGATATAAGAAAAGGGAAAAGAGAGAGAGAGAGAGAGAGAGAGAGAGAGAGAGAGAGAGGAGGAGGGGGAGAGACAGGAAGAGCGAGTATTGAATGCAATCACACATCGCCTCATACAAACCAGGCCAGGTCAAGCCTGGCTTATGTGCGTGGCTGGCTTGTTTCTGTTCAGGGCTGGTAGGACGGAAGCTAGTCACGCCACTGAAATAGCTGTGAATTGAAATGACATGAAATAATGTCTGATAAATAAAGATGGGTCTTGTCGCCTGGACACATCAGTTTCATTGCTTCCAATGCTAATCCAGCACAATAAAAGCGAGCCAGTTAGCTCATGGGCTCACAACAACTAGCAGCAGCTTCCATAACATTAATGGTAGCGGTCAGTGGCTAAAGCAGTTACAGTGATGATTCCTGTAACGTTAGCTATTTTGCTGCAATTGGTTCAGCTTCTGTTTCTGGACAAAAGTCATTGCCTGCTGTATGCACTTCCCTTTAGGTGGTGAAGTAAGTAGACGGTAATCTCTGAGAGTCCCGCGTGGGAGTCCAAT
>NW_028176404.1:7500-10000 GCF_949987555.1 Borostomias antarcticus
GATGAGATGCATTGAAAATCAAAAACACACATGTAACCCTAACCATACCACATCACATCACAACACACTCATCATAGGATGAACGTATTCTCACCTGTTGTGCAAAATCAAAGCTGTAGTGCATAGTGATCTTCTTGCTGCCTGGTGTGGAGGGGCCAAGGGAGAGCTGCAAATCCTCACAGGTCTTGGCACATGCAGCTTTCATGTCATTGTAGAGTGACCGCTCCTGTAGAACAAGGTTGAGATGCTGCTCCTGCTTCTTCAGCTTGGCTGATTTCACGTTGTCAGGCAGGTTGGCACTTCGGTAAACTTGATAGTTGTTGCTCTGACACAGCCAGCAGAGATCTGTCCGGGGTTTGGTGCTTGCTATGTGAGGGAGCAATGACTTCCACAGCCGTCTGAAGGTGTCCAGAGCCACAACACGGTGTTCTGAAAATAAATAATATTTTATTTGTATGATATTATTGAATTAAATATGTATGTTTTTAACCATAGGATGTCAAAGTATGTATGTATCCAACTTTTACATACCAAGCTTTTCCACAGCATCTTTGTAGAGCCGCCACACTGTAGCTTTGGAGACATTGGATGGCAGCAACTTTGCAGTTAAATCCCTGTGACCAGGGTGTCTGCCAGGCAAGACAATGGCATGGTCTTCAGCGTAGTTGCCGATGAACGTCACAACTCGTTCGATGTCCTCTTTCTTAAGGAAGTAGCGGTTTGTACGTGGACCCTTCTTCCTTTCTCGCACTTGTCCACCATTCTCCTGGTAGTCTTGGGCTATGGCCTGGAGCTTGTTCTTGCTCATGCTGTAACCAAAACAAAAAACAAGGTGTCAGACTAACATACCTCTCATGCTCTCTCATTCTGTTTCTCTCTGTAATAGCTACCTAGCTAGCTAGATATTAGCTGCCTCGCTGGGTAGTTTAGGAACACGGGGCTAGCTCAGCTAACTAGCATGTTAGCTAACGTTAGCTAGCTAGATATTAGCTGCCTCGCTGGGTAGTTTAGGAACACGGGGCTAGCTCAGCTAACTAGCATGTTAGCTAACGTTAGCTAGCTAGATATTAGCTGCCTCGCTGGGTAGTTTAGGAACACGGGGCTAGCTCAGCTAACTAGCATGTTAGCTAACGTTAGCTAGCTAGATATTAGCTGCCTCGCTGGGTAGTTTAGGAACACGGGGCTAGCTCAGCTAACTAGCATGTTAGCTAACGTTAGCTAGCTAGATATTAGCTGCCTCGCTGGGTAGTTTAGGAACACGGGGCTAGCTCAGCTAACTAGCATGTTAGCTAACGTTAGCTAGCTAGATATTAGCTGCCTCGCTGGGTAGTTTAGGAACACGGGGCTAGCTCAGCTAACTAGCATGTTAGCTAACGTTAGCTAGCTAGATATTAGCTGCCTCGCTGGGTAGTTTAGGAACGAAGGGACAGCTCAGCTAACTAGCATGTTAGCTAACGTTAGCTAGCTAGCCTTTGTTAGTTAGTGCTAGATTTGTTATGCTAGCTAGACTCAGTCACTTGTTTAGAAATGAGCTACTGCTAAACGACTAACGTAAATGTAAACAGCACAGGTAGTATAAAGATAGCTTACCCTATAGAAAAGCAGAAAGCTTGGCGGCAGACAACCGTCGTGTGAATCTGGTACGTCGTTCGCCGCAACTTTCGCTTGGTAGCAACTTGCTTTGTTGAAACAGTCAGCTCTGTATCACAGTTCAACACGTACAAAACTGCGTGTACGAACGAGTCCTGCTCTCCTGGAGTTCTAGCTGCCATGTTCAGTCTCGACCGGTAAACCAATTCAGGGTTCACTTTGCGAAGGCAAGAGGTAGGAGCCACAGCAGAATTCTCCTTTCGTCTCACTTGGCACTTGCAATCAAAGTTTTTGATCCTGTCCATTTCTTCTGTTTCACAGTCGATGTTCACGGTAACAATATCGATTGCTCGTAAAACTCTTTCCATGTCCTGGATGCCATCCCCCTCTTCTCCATCTTCGTCGACTTCCAGCTCGAGATCAGAAGCATTGTCCTCTTCTTCACTACCACATTCCGAGTTTGTACCATCGTCAACATCCATGTAGTCCTTTAGGTACGAATCCATAAGTTCTCCATTGTCGAATCGTCGAGCGGCGTTGAGCAGATCTTTGTTCAGAGCTTTCGCAAAAGCAGTAGCATCCATGGTTAAACGTGGAACTGAATGTAAACAAACACCACGTGCAGTTCTTATGGGCAGGGTGGGGGGCGGAGAACCCGGAAGCAATAGCCAATGAAAACAAATCATGCTAATCGATCTGCCCGCCCCCAAGCCCGGCTCGAAATCAGCTAAAAACGAGCTTAGTTTGCAGACTAATTAAACGTATTTCGTGAACCTAAAACTGTTGTCTGTTATAGTAAGTAGGTTCTTCACAACTTCAACTTTGGTAATACACCAAAAAACAAAAAACGAAAAAAAAACGTTTTTTTAGTTATTTTGCCCTCTAGCGCATTTCGGGGTTTGCCGAGTTG